>NW_007728681.1:267918-286687 GCF_000696425.1 Galeopterus variegatus | reverse complement strand
CTCTGATTTTTTTAAGGAGCACCCTATCCCCTGCCATGCACTCTCAGCTCTTGAGGTTCAGTTGGAACTGATGACCTACTCCTCAAATTCCTAATTACAATAATTTGTTTTGGGATATGCACATGACCTAATTAATGTCAATTCACATCAACCCTGGAACATTTGTTAAAACCACTGGGAAAAGGTGTTCTTTTTCTGCTGGATGGCTTAGCTAGTAGGCTATGAGACTGTGGCTGCTTGGGGGCATCTTCTGTCATAAGATTTGGGTTGAATTGCAAAGAGCCTATTACACTATGCTAAGAAGTATGGAGGCTTCACCCTGAAGTTGAGGCATCTCTAACTTTTTCACCAAAGTATCTATATACAGGCGAGAAGAACAAATTAGATAACTGTTCATTCTGAAGTGCTGAACTTGTGACTTCAAATGCAAAATTTCCCTAACAACTCTTTTCTCAGCTAGTACACATACAAGTACTCATTTATTTATACTTTAATTATTTGTTTTAATGTTTAATAAATTCTTCTCTCCAAACAATTTTAACCTTGTTAATCCCAGGAAATTCTTCTTGTTTAACCTGTGAAAAAGAAATTCCACATGTTCTCACTCATTGTGGGAGCTAAAAAATAAACAAATTAATTCACCCATATACACACACAAAAAAAACCGGGGGGGGGGAGATATAACAAGTATACCTTTTTGAAGTTGTTACAACAAGCAAACGGAAAGGACATTCTTGGGGGGGAGGGGAGAAAGGGAGGAGGGAGGGAGGTGTCGGTGATGGGCCATAATAATCGTATACATTGTATATTGACAAAATAAAAATTTAACGAAAAAAAAAATAAATGAAAATCACCCTTGGGGGGGAAAAAAAAAGAAGATAGAAAGGGGCGGGAGGCAAGTCTGGGAAAGATTTAGTGGATGGTATGTGTTGATTGGCTGGGGCATCTGGTCAGTAGGTAAAGTGAAAGGGTTACTCTGTTGCTGAGATTCCTGGCTTATGTATCTACAATAATAGTGTGGATCAGAGAAGAGGATCAGATTTGGGGTAAGGTAGTTCCGGATTGGATGTGGTGAATATGAAGGCCTTGGAATTTTCAGCAGGGATGTCCATGAAACATTGGAACTTTCAGTTCTGAAGCTCAGAAGACAGGTCTGTATAAGAAACTAAGATTTGGGCATTCTCAACTTGGAGTAATTAATGTCTTATGAGTAGATGAAATTGCCCAGGAGGCCTATGTATAGAAAAAATAAGCCAAAACCCACTGAATTTTAAGATACAGGTGGAGGAAGAACAAACCAGAAAGAGATCATTAGATGTGGGAAAAAAAAAGAGAGAGAGAGAGAATCTTAACACGGTTGAACTTCAGAAATGCCAAAATGTAATGAACTGCCATAATTAGGGCTCCCTTTCCCCCACATTTCAAGTTCTCCAGACCAATACCTGTGCCCTGTCCTACTCTGCCCATCTTGTGTTGGCAATGCTCAGGTCAAGGGGCTGGGTATATCACCCTCCTACTCTTTATGGGCAAAGGAGAACTCCATAGGGACATCATGATTCATTTTTGCTCTCCTTCAAGTAAAAAGAAGACTTACTGGGCTCTGAAGCCCTTTCCAACTAATATTGACTGTTTTCAGGTTTTAATCCATTGTAGGCAAAAGGCATTTTGGCTTGAACTATTTGTGTAGGTGAATATTTAATTCAATTATTTGGGATCTTAGTATCCACCCGTTAAATGAATGAAACAATGACCAAATTGCCTTTGTTTTGTTTATTTTTTAAACAGACAGTATTTAAAAGACACAAGTAGGGGATGGATTGAGATAAAAAAAAACAATGCCACTAGAGAATACATGTGTGCATTTAATAATTTTCAGGAGGGCTTTGTATCATCCGAAGGGTTGCTTTCCTTAGTACCATACAAATCACACATGGGAAGCCTGGCTCATATTTGAGTGGTGCTTGAGTTGAACCCAGGTCTGCAATTTTCTCAAAAGCAATTACTAATAAGGGGCCTTATTAAAGAGACAGTGAAACTGTTCATCACAAAAACACTTTCCAGCCAGCATGAAGACCCTTATGGAAATATGCTGGGCTCAGTGTTTTGTTTTTGTCTCACTTGAGGCTGTTCCTGCTTAGTCAGGGAAGTGGGAAGTAGAGTCAAGAATCTGAAATAAACAAGACCAAAAGGTTCTGCAGTTGAAGGAATGCTGACATTATGACTTTTTCTGAGAGATCCAGGCCTAATATAGACATGAACACAACACGTGCTCTTAGCCTATATCTTCCCTGGCTGAATGCCAGCCTGTTGGTGCCCCTTGTGTAGCACAGGATTAGAAAGGAATGTAAACCTCTATATGTGACCTGCAAGGCTGATCATGCCAGGCCCGTAACACTCTTTATTCTGCAGCCTACATGTCTACAAGTGCATTTTTCTGGGTCTCAGTCATGCTTGAGTTTGAATCCTGTCTACCACTTCCCGAGTGGCCTCAGGTAAATTACTTAACTTCTAGAAGACTCTGTTCCTTATCTGTAAAATGGAGAAAATATTAATAAATAATAGCTCCTGTCTCATAAGGACACTGGGAGGATTAAATAAATGAATGCATGTAACATGCCTGGCAGACAATCAATGTTCAGCAAACAGAAGTCATTTATCAAATGAAGAAGTGGAGTAGTCTTGTGGTCTCAAATTGAATGTTCATATTGTGTGATGAGATTATTAAAAAGAAAGATTTGGGGGATTATTCTGCCCTAAATTCTGATGCAATAGATCTGAGGTGAGGTCCAAGAATCTGCATTTTTAGCTAGTGCTCCAGCTGACTTCAATGCAGATGTTTGCAAGCACACTGTGAAGCTCTTAGACTCCAGTCTATGTACAGAAAAGAGGAAATTCACTCATTATTAAAGATAAGTTCCAGAAAACATCCTGAAGGCAGAAGGATTGCAGTTTGAAGTAGAAATGGAGGTGGAGAAGTAGAAGCTTATCATAAGCAGGGGGGCGGCAGGTGCTGTAACTCAGAGGTTGGAAAGGGAAGGAAGTATGGCCAGGAAGGAGGTCTACATAACTGAAGACAAGAGTGGCAGTTGGAAGGTTGGAGGTGAGCAGGGTTAGCTGAGGAGGCTGGGAGTGTGTGTGAAGAGGGCCCTTCCCATAGGCAGTGGTTGGGAAGATTATTATTGAGACATTGCGCATGGCAGCCCAGAGGTTGCATGCCATATTAGGTGGCATCTGGCAAGTTTCAGGCCTGGGCTCATTAGGACTTGTATTAAGGTGACAGCCATCAGAACAGAAAACCAGTGACCAAACCTCTAGGGAGTTTCAAGTTCTCTTCACTGCATTTTAAAAACTGTTCAAGTCCAGCTCTGGGAAATTGCATGTGGCCAAAGTTGCTCAAATGTAGACATTTCACTATTAGGTAGTAAAGAGGGACTTTGCCTCAGAGCAACAAAACATAAAGTGTGCACAATCTGGTAACAATTGTTGAAAAGACTGTGTAAATATTTAAGCACACTCCCTTCACCTCTCCAGTGGTGGTGGGAGGTACACTTGGACCCCAGATTCAAGACTCTAGATTTGTTCTTCTTCTCCCAGACTCTGTTATGATCTTCAAAATCTTTGCCCCACATAACAGTTATATTGAAATGATGGGAGGAGAGTGGAGAAGGTCCTCTGCCATGCTATGGGAAGCCCTGACCATGTGTGCCTTTTGTTCCAGCTTGCTGGGTAACAGCTAGAGGGAGAATGATGCTGAAGCCCCAGTGCTTCAGTCTGTTCTCTCTGGAGTGGCTGCTGACTCCATGCTGGGACTGGAAAGCTGAGTAGCTGTGAGACACAGGACGCATAGTCATCTCTTTGCCTCCAGGATTTATTCTTAGGTATAGGATGGAATGGGGTGAGAGAAATCCATATGGACAAATAGGTTTTTAAGAAGGAAGTTGGATACCAAATTTTGACTGCCATGACAGCAGTTCTTTGGCTTTGGGAACAAGTTGTTCTTGAAATATAGCAGGAATATATTGATATTATTTTCTTACTCCAATGCAGCATTACAATTCTGTAATTTCTCTTAAGTGGTTTCTCTTGTTCCATCATGGCCAAAATGTTCAGAGAGCATTATTGTACTTGTGACTCATATTTTCTAATTTTTAACTGAATTTGCCTTTAATCTGTCCAGGGATGACTTCAAGCCAGCTTAGTTTCTGCTTTGTAGCAAAACTCTGTGTAATGCCTTCCCTGTACTTAAACCCTCTCTTCCCTCCTTTTCAATTCATGAAGTATTGCTAAACATACCTCACTTTCTGGTTTCATTTTTGTTTTCTGCTTTTATTATTCTTGTTTTGCAGGAAGGGTTTAGAGTAGGAAAAATTTTAGGGAAATAGTGCATTTGGGCTGCTATAACAGAATAACTTAGGCTGGATAATTTATACACAACAGAAACTTATTACTCACAGTTATGGAGCCTGAGAAGTCCAAGATCAGGGCACCAGCAAATTTGGTGTCTGGTGAGGTATTCCTTGCTGCTTCAAAGATGGTACTTTCCTGCTTCATCCTCACTTGGTGGAAAGGGTGATTGCTGTGTCCTCATATGGCAGAAGGACACAAGGGAGCTCTCTTGAGCTTCTTTCATAAGGCACTAATCCTATTTATGAGGGTGGAGCTCTCATGACTTAATCAGTTCCCAAAGGCCCCACCTCTTAATACTATCATATTGGGTATTAAGTTCTAGTATACACATCTTTTTGGAGGGCAGGAGGGACACAGACATTCAGACCATGGCAAGAAAGTTATGACACCCCTGTGTGGACCTGGAAAAGAGAACAATGATACTGTAATATCCTGGAAGAAAGATTGAGATTCCCAAAATGAAAGTGATGCAAATAAGCTTGATTAATGAAACATTCTGGCATCTTAGCACTGGAATAGAAGCCTTGACAAATCTTCTTGGAAAACAAAAACAAAAACAAAAAAACATTGGTGAAGAAGAAAGCAGATAGCTTTTATGGGGGATCTGACTCAAGTGAGTAAGTCACAGGTATAAAGGGCTGGCTTAGCTGAGATGCTGGGAAATGTCAGCACCACGGGGAAGGTATGTTGAAGATGAAATAGTCAAATTACAGCAGGTGGGTGGGACATAGAAATAATCAATTCAAGATGGGCTATTCTCTGAACTTTTTCCAGATAGGTGGTACTTATAGGTTGAGGATTCAAGGTCAAGGCTCTGGCTCAAGGGAGATAGGGGTACTTGATAGGGTAATGATTTGAAACTTGGGTATAGGGATCAAGATAGAAGCCACAACTGAGGCAATGGCAGGAACTGAGGGGTTGAAGGTGGTTTGAAGTCCGTGAGTGTGGAAGGGACGTAGATGTTGGATAGTTACTCCTTGGGCTCTATTTCTTATTCTGACTGGCAAAAGGGGATTTGGGAAGCAACCTGGAATCATACATTTTATTAGTGGTATACTTGAGTCTTGAAGAAACATACATTAGAAGCTGTGCATATACAGTCTGGCTTTGAAACTGAGTTAGTCAGAGACTGGAACAGGGTAAGATATTAGGAAGATCTATCATTGGGCCAAACTGTGGTCAGCCCAGGAGAGCCACAAAGAAAGAAATAAGGAGGGACTGGTCTGAGCTCTGTGAAGTGCAACTTGGACCTAACACAGCAAAATATGCCAATGTACCCTTTAAAGAGTGCCTGCTGGATGCTTATAGAATATGTGTAATTAATTACACAGCTGCTCCATTTTTCCTGCTTGTGCCTTATCCTATCTTTTATTTTCTTGTTTTCAATTTCATTCCATCTCTTACCTTGTTTCTGCCTCATTCCTTCCTCAGGACCCTTTTTGGCTTTTAAATTTTGGCTTCTGTCATCTTCTCTTTCCTTGGCAACTTACCTTTATTAACTAGCTCTATTTGATGTGAATCTAGACCTCCCACAAACATTTACTGCTTTCTCATACAGGCCAAAGAAGCTGGACCCAATTTTGTAAATAGAATTGAAAAAGACAGTAGTTGTTGATGATTGTACTTCTAAACAATTCCATTGTCTCTGAGTCATTCCTGTCCTGGTTTATCCTAAATAAATTCAACAGAGCAGATTTTCCAGAATATTACCTATTGAATACTAGTCCCATGAAATGTTCTGTGAAAGGGGTTCTGTAGGGGTATGTTTGGGAAGTGGCATATGCTATGTTCTGCTCTCGAAGACATATCATGAATATTATCATACTGAAGGCTCAGAGAAGTCCCACAGTTAATAAAACTCTTCCAAAACCAAAATACTTCCCAAAGTTATTTGGCCTAATACCTATAAAAATTCTGTGGAATGGGATTCCAAAGAACAAATTTGTGGAAGTGCTGTCATAGAGTATAGCTTGTGTTAGGGTTTTTGGTTTAGGTTGTTAGGCCAAGTGAGATTTACATTTAGTCTGAAAATTTACTGAAAATAAAATGTACTTTGCAAACAAACATTTTCTCTTAATATTGCATTCCCATGACTCAAAAAATCTCTCTTGCATCTGTAGTGCAAATTTCTTAAATTTCTCCTTGTGTTTACCTCACATTGGAAAGTGAATAAAAGAAAGAAAGTGCTAATGTATGGTAATTTTCCTCCAGAATATTATTCTAAGATAATTTTGTCTTGGGGAAGGAGAAGGAAAATGCACTGAATATGTTTTAATTATAAATGCACAATAAAGTAGAAATAACTTTGTACTGGTTAGCATGACCTGATCACAAAAATGTTGATTCTTAAAATTAGTGAATTTCTCATGAAGGAAGATACAGTTATTTGGCCAGTAATAATTAGACCCCTACTTCTGCCAGTTGGCATTTAAAAGCCAATGAAAAGTAAGCACCTATCTCTTATATTATAATCTCAGGGGAGAGAGATTCTTGGAGGCCCTGAGGGGTATATTATGTGGGGGGCAAGGGGAGCACTATAAAATGTCTAAGACATATTCACAAGTTTGGGACTTTTGATAACAATCATAACAATGCAGTGCATCTTTTAAGTACATAAACTTTAGGTATTCAACCAAACTCAGCAGACAAAATGAAGGGAGGGAGAAGTGGAATACAGGAGAAGCATAATTTCATTGCTGGTGATTCTGCTTTCCACTGCACTGAGTGTATGATCAAGAAAAAGAATGAATGGAGGTGTGAATCTGCTTTTCCCTCATTCCCTTAGTGTCTGTTATAGCACGATCATGCCACTGCGTGGAGGTGATTCTAGTGTTCAGTCTTTTGCATTCCTCATGCAGCATGATCTCTAAACACAAACCAACCACTTCAACTGGACCTCGACTGCAAAATCAGTGATTTGTTCTTTTAAACTTGTTAAGAGATTGTATATCAACAAGGTAGTGCCTTTCCAAGGGATTTTCAAGGGTAATTTGGCTATTTGCAATTTTTGCCCTGTGCACAGGCCTTAGAGCTAAACTCTTCAGGAAGAGGAGACACTGCTGAACCAAGGCAATTTGTTTTCTTAATGCCCCTAGTCCACCCATCCTATTCCTCTGACTCTCCTTCTAAAGCAGGAGCCTTGGGGCAAAACTAAGTCAAGTTTCAGGGAGGGTCGTAAAAGATGCATTTATTAGCAGCAGCCACATCTGTCCTAAGGAGGAGAATGTCCTGGCTGTACAGGTACCCTTTCCTGGAAATGCACTATGGTTACATGCCTGGGAAGTTGTTACTGCTTTCTTCTTTGACTAGCACATAAAATAAATAGGAATATTATCATTTATAAACTGCTTGATTCAGTTTAATCCACATGGCTTGAATTGGGAGGACTTGTGGTAAATTGTTTCCACCACCATAATTCTTCTAGTTAACTTAAGTGCCATTATATATAAGCTGGCAGGGTAAGCTCATTTATTTTTGTGTAGAACTGTATATGGAAACTGAAATAAAATCGTAATCCCATTAATAAAAACAAACAAGAACAAATGACAACATACTTGTCTAGCATGTTGAAAATGTCAAGTTGATTCTTAGTTACAGCCTTACTGTAATTCACCCTCGTGATATCTGCTTATAAAAGTAAAACAGACTACAGCAACTCTGAAACAGATGCTTATATGTGTCTACATACAAACACTGGCCATGGACACAGATTGTTATGTCATTGTGTATAATATGCAATCATTGGTTTTGATTATTAAGAACTTTAAAGAACAAAGTTTCTCTGCACAGATATGCAAGGAGTTGTGGTTATTTCTGGGGAGAGGATCTAGGAGGATTTAGGGGGATGTTTAATTTTTTTTTATCATATGCATGCACCTCTAGTTAAAAATATATATATAAAAAAGAACTACAGGTGAGGCCACCTTTTTGTGGTGCTAAGCCACCAGAAGGGAGTGGGAAAGGCCTAGGATCTAGGGTACCAAATCATCAGATAATTCCTAAAGAAATGGATACACCCTACCATAGTTGCTAGAGCCCTGAAGAGGCTCAACTGGACCAGAGGCACATGATGCCAAGGAACCCTACAAGCAACAGGTAATGTCAGTCCACGCCTGGACTTCACCAAGCACAAGATCTGAGGGGTACCATTTATCCTAGCCTTTGTTTTTGTTCTGGAAACAGAACTGTCATGAAGGATGTGTCTCATCATCCCTCTCATCCTCTTTTTTTTGTTTTGCTTTGTTAGTTGTGTGTGTGTGTGTGTGTGTGTGTGTATGTGTGATGAAGGAGTCAGCAGTGCAACAGGCTCTGTGTAATATGGGAGGGGACACAAAGAAGAGTAGCAAGAGGCACAGGGGCTCCTTGAGCTGAGGGAGCTGAATGACTCCTCCCTGATGGGCAGGAGTTCTCTCTGCAAGTCTGCTTTCATTCAATGCTGCTGGCAGAACAGAGCCTTGCTCACTTTTCGCTTTGATAGATATTTCTTTCTGCCATCTCTGCGTGCCTCTATTCACTGAATGTTTGATATTAGCTCTGTTATTTCTAACATTTTTAGATGTATTTTTTCCACAAGACTCCAGGCAGAAATCCAGCCAGCTGCAATTCCATCTCTGGCCTTTTGGTGATTGATTGAACTTGTCTTCAGATTCCACCCTTGGTTTCCACCTATTCTCTTCAGACCTATTCCACATGTTTTCTTCTCTTCAAATGCCTATTGAGGGCTTTGGGATGATGTCAAGAAGAGTGTAAATGATGTGTCAACACATGCCATGGACTGAATTGTGTCTCTACCCCCAACCTCCAGTTTGTATGTTGTAGCCTTAACTTCCAATGTGACTGTATTCTGGATATAGGACTTTAAAGTGGTAATTAAGATTAAATGAGACCAATTGGGAGTGGTGGGGGGAGGCATGTGTGTGTGCTAATTAGATAGAATTGGTGGCCTTACAAAAAGAGGAAGAGAGAGATTTTTCTCTATGTTCATGCACCAAAGAAAGGCCATGTGAGCACACAGCAAGAAGGCAGTTGATCTGCAGGCCAGGAACAGAGATCTCACCAGAAACCAATCATGCTGGCACCCTGATCTTGGATTGCCAGCCTCCAGAATGGTGAGAAAATAAATTTTTGTTATTTAAGTCTCCCAGTCTGTTATATATGTTATGGCAGCCTGAGCAGACTAAGACAATGTAACGAGCATTTACAAAGGAGGTGGACTCGACTCCTTGCCACTGATTTTTCATCTACATAGATCAGCAGTGGGTCATCATTACTCTGGGAGGCTTCATCCTCAAATGCAAAATACTTAAAAAGGGAGGCAGCATGAGTCCTGATTATGAAGATAGATGGCATTTGAAGTAAGAATGCAGCTGTGGAGACAGTATTTTTTAAAAAAATTTAATTCTAATCTTGGCTCCACCATATACAAATTGTCTCACCTTAGTAAATTACTTAATCTGACTAATTCTCAGATATTTCTTCTGTAAAATGGGAATAGAAGAGTATATAACACACAGAGTTGTGGTGAGATTTAAATGAATTAATTCATATAAATCACTTAACATAGTGCTTGACACCTAATAAGTACACAGTAATATTTACTTTTATTTATACTTTTATTTATAGCAGCAGCTAAACAGAGATGGTAACATCTGTCCCACAGGGCTGAATTTTACTCTGGTTGGTCATGTGCTCGTGCAGTCATCCATTAATGTATGTTGATGAAAAATAGCACTGGACACTTGTTAAAAATGGAAAGACAGATTTTATTTGGGCTACTACAGTAGGGGAGAGAGACTTCAGTACAGAACTGAATTAAACTCCACTGAAATCAAAGGTGGCAGATTTTTAAGCACAGAAGTGAGCTAGTAGAAAACTCCTGGAAAGCCTTAGGACATAAGTCAATGTGATTAGGCCATCTGTCTTTGATAATTGGCAGTTACTGAAGTTAGGCTCTGTGATGGCTAATTTTATGTGTCAGCTTGATTGGGCCATGGGGTACCCAAATATTTGGTTGAATATTATTCTAGGTATTTCTCTGAGGGTGTTTTTGGATGAGATTAACATTTAAATTACTAGACTGAATAAAGCAGATTGCCCTCAATGTGTGTGGTCCTCATCCAATCAGTTGAAGGCCTGAATAGAACAAAAGGCTGATTCTCACTCAAATAAGAGAGAATTCTCTTGCCTAATGTATGGTCTTTGGACTGAAACATTGACTGTTCTTGGTTCTACAGCAGCTTACAGCATTCAAACTCAAAGTAGGACATTGACTCTGCAGATTTTGGACTTGCCAGCCTCCATTATCATATGAGCCAATTCTTTGTAATATCTCCCTCCCTCCTTTCTTTTGTTCTGTTTCTCTGGAGAACACTGACTAATACAGGCTCCTACTCTCCTAAAGAGACTGGGAAATAAGAGCACTACCTCCTTCGATGATTACATTTCAAAGGGATGACTCTCAGGTTCTTGGGAAAGACATTCTTGGGTTGTAAAACTGGCAAAAGGCTAGGAAGCAATTTATTTATTTATTTATTTTTTTTGCTTTTTGTCTTTTTTCGTGTCCGGCAACGGATTGCAACCCTCAGTGTCGCGCCCGTACCGGACCGGGGACCGGCAACGGGATTGCAAACCTTGGTGCTGCGCCTGCACCTCGCTCAGCCGGTGAGCGGGAACCGGTCTGCATGTGGGATCCGAACCCTCGGCGGGAGTGCCACCACGCTCCCAAGCGGCGCACTGTAGCAGTGCGCCACCGGGCCGGCCCGGAAGCAATTTATATTTCAAAGAAACAGAGAAAGAATTTTCAATTTCCAGTTTTCTAAAGTAAATGCTCTAAAGAAATAAAAGTCAGGGGCTTATAGTCAGGAAGAAACCTGTCAATTTAAGTTAAGATGAGGACAAAGTTAAAGCTGTGTTTGTCACGTGCCAGGCACTGTTCTGTGCCCTGACCTTCAGAACTATATCTTGGCATCAAAATATGTAGTACATATAATTTTTCTATATATATATTTTTTGTGACCGGTAAGGGGATTGCAACCCTTGGCGTGGTGTCACCCACACTGCGCTCAGCCAGTGAGCACACCGGCCATCCCTATATAGGATCCGAACCTGTGGCCTTGGCGCTCCCAGCGCCGCACTCTCCTGAGTGAGCCACAGGGCCGGCCCAATTTTTCTATATTTTAAAAAAGATTTTACATTTTAAAAATTTATTACATACAGTGCTTAGTTTTTCCTTACAAAGAATAATTAGCTAAAATGCGAAGAAAAATTTTATTAACATTCACTGTGAACAAGGCCTTGCTTATTGATTGAATTTGGATGTGTTGTCCCCTCCAAAACTCATGTGGAAATTTGATCTTCAATGTGGCAGTGTTGGAAACTGATTGAGTCATGGGAGGGGATCCCTCATGAATGGATTAATGCTTTCCCTGGGGGAGGGGGAATTAATGAGTGAGTTCTCACTCTATTAGTTCCTGCTAGAGCTCATTGCTTATAAAAGACCCTGGCACCTTCTCTCTCTCTCTTGCTTCCTCTCACCATGTGATCTGCTCATCCCCACCGGCAGCCTGCCACTTTCCGCCATGAGTAGAAGCAGCCTGAGGCCCATGCCAGATGCAGCTGTCCCAGAGTCATGAGCCAAATAAACCTCTGCTCTTTATGTATTACCCACTCTCAGGTATTTCTGTTATAGCAACACAAACAGATTAATACACTTATGAAACTGATTTGACTGGATATTTTGTGGAATTTGCCCTAGATGACAAAATTCAAGATTATGGCTCTGCAGAGGATGTGATAGTTAAATAAGTCAGATGAGATATTTGGCCTCCTAGTAGGGTTATATTGCATAGTGAATATGAAAGTGTAACCAGGGATCCAGGCTCTCCCAAATGCCCAGGTGCTCGCTGCCACTAAAAGGTCAAAAATAGGAGATGAGCTGGTCATAACCCTTTGCTGAGTTTCTGTTCTTGCAGGAGGTGGCAGGAAGTCGTGAACCATGAAATACTAGACTTCCCTCAAGATGTATTGGCCAAAACTGAAATACAGGCTCCAGAGATGAACTTTGGTGAATCTTCACCTAAGGAGGGATCTGGATCTCCACTCCTACCTACCCCTGTTTTTGGTCATGAGTCAGCCATAACAGAAAGACTCAATTCGCCCCCTGTGGATTGTAATCTGTACTAGCTGAGGGCTCCAGGTTTAGCCTGTGTGACAACTTCCTGAGGTCCCGATTTTGTGCAAAGGCCACATTCCTTCCTGGGCCCAAATGCAAATATGGGCTCCAGAACTGACCAGTAAACTATGTCCCCTAGTCAACCAATCCAAATTGAACAAGCTTGTATCCTTCATTTACATGTGAGGACCTATATGAGAACTTGGACAGGAAATTAGGCAGAAACTTTGGGACATGACCCTTTTCCTTTGTTCAGGGAGACACTGCTTTGGACACTCCAGTGTTCTCCTTACTTGCAAGTAATAAAGCCTTTTCCTCCTACCCCGGTCTTCATTGTACTCTCTCACGGACAAACCCCCGTTGTCTGGTCACAAAAGCATCTGGAATAGTGTCCAATATGAGATGTCCTCCAAAATGTTATTTGAAGTAGAAATTGAACTTGTTCCCATTTCTTGGTCCCACCCCCACTGCCAGACAGTTCTTTACCCCTTGGGTATTTTGCCAAGGCCTGTAATCCCTGTGTTCTTTCTCTTAGCATCTTCAGATGAGAAGCTGCTGTTCCTTCTGTGCCATCAGATCTCCAAGTATTGCTATCCAGGGATTCCATCTGTCACTGGGAGGATTGCCTTTGGTGATCTTTGGCAACTGGCAGGCAAGGGAAGAGATATGTGAGGGAGTAAAGGAACAAAGGGGCAGCAGGAGGTAATGGTAGAAGTTGCAAGGAGTAGGGGAAGAAGGAGAACAGGGATGAACACCAGCCACCCACGAAACATTCAGAGCTAGCTGCTGTGTCTGATGGCACAGGGGTGCATGGGTAGGCTGAATCCTCCCATTCCAGCTCTGGGGGGACCAAATGCTACCAAAATCACAGAAAGGAGAAGCCTCTAACTATTCAGGTTTGCAAAGTGATTAAAAGCAGGTGCTCTAGGGAGTCTGATTAGAACTCTTTGTTTTTGTTCTGACTCTACCAACTGGCTGTGTGATCTTGTACACATCCTTAAACCTCAGTTCCATCAATGAAAGAATAATAATTATATATACTTCAGTTGTGAGACTTAAAGGAGATAATGTGTGTGATGCACTGACCGCAATGGTAGGTAGTCGTTTGGCCCAAAACAACTGAAAGCAGGGAAAGGGGAAAGGAAATCCCAATTACCCCTCTTCAACTTTTCAGAGGACTTCTCAGCCATGATTTATGCTATCCCTACTTCCTGTCTCTGCAGTAAGAATAGAGCTCATTAAAGCAAACTCCCTTGTGAGGAGGGGTAGAGAAGAGGGTTCTGAATCAGCCGGTTGACAGTGTTATGAGAAAGCAGGAAGCACAGACCTGCTGCAGCCAACCAATTGGCTGAGGGTTTGTTTTGCACCTCTGATATTTTCTAGAAATTGCTTAAATGATCCAGAAATTGCTTAAATATTTTAATTATGTACCTTTCATTGTATTTTAATGAGATAATGAATTCTTTCACCCACTCCTTATCCTACAATGGACCAATAATTATAAGACCCAGAAAGTCTTTTTAAATTGCCAGAAATCAAAATTCAGTGGAGCTCTTTCTTGGGTAGGAGAATGAATGTGCTAATTTTCTTACTTAACAAGCATCTTTGAACACCCACTGTGCAGTGAGCCCCACACAGGATGAGAGAGAAGTGGGATACACAAGAACCAGAAGGCTACTGTAGTTTTACTTCAGAATGAAAATATATTATCTCATTTCATCTCATTTATTCACTTATTAGCTTACTCATAATCACTGGTGGAGCATGTACTGCATGCCAGGCACTATGCCTGGCATATTGATTGGATTGTGACTAGACATTAAAATGAGAGGCAGGGCTTAGAGAAAGAGGAGCAGGAGGTAAATGGGGCCATATCACAGAGACTACACAGATTAGGGTGAAGGGGAGTCATTAATGGTTTTAAACAGGGAGTGAGTGACATGGTCAGAGTTACATGTTACATAAATGACTTTGGCTGTAATGAGAAAGATGGATTAGAGGAAGGGTTACTTGTCATGATGAGACTATTGTGATTTGGCAGGAAAAATTAAGGCAACAAAAGTAGGGATGGATAGTAGGCACCTGAGCATTCCTTTCTTCCTTCTTTCTCTTTTTCAAGAGCCTTTGATTTCAGTGGGGATCTATGTGGTTCTGGGGAAGCTGATTTCACCTGTAAATCCATGGGGGTAGAGCTGTGATTTAGGCTAAGCCAATTACATTTTGTTTAAGAGGATGGAGTGCACTGATTAGCATACACTAAGTCACATGCTTCACCTAAAGAACTGGGTATTGGTTTAGAGATTAACATGTTACCTGTAGAAGTCCAGTTACAGTGGATGTCAACATTTCTGGACATTCTGTGGCCAGATACTTTGTCTTTCTCTGGAAAGTTTAGTGCATAGATAGGAGATGAGACTCATCAGAGATTTGGAAGGCAAAAGAGAAGAGCCCATTATTTTCCAGAGCCAATTGCAGGCAGATAATGGGGCAGATGTGAGGTTTTAAAAAACAGCTTCCAAGCACCTCTTGACATCTACCAGCTTAGGTCAAGATAGTTACAATGGCCACTGAGAACATCTGTGGTGACTTCTCTGACCTTCACCACCCTGAGCCCTTCCAAGGGTTGTTGCTTCCTGTACTTAAACCCTTTAAAATTGGCACATATAAAGTGGCTTCTTTTTTACTAACCAAAGCCTGACTGATACAAAGTGGTAGTTAAATCCATGAGGGAGATTAGTATTGCTTGAGAAGATAGCCTAAAGTGGGGAGGAGATGTGGGTTACATGTAAAACCCTGAGAAATACCAATATTTGGGAATCAGTGGAAGAAGACCAAAACCGAGACCAAAAAAATTATCTGAAAAAAAAAGAAAGAGAACCAGTAGAATATAATATCATGGAAACCAAAATATTAAAATGTTTCAAGGAACAGGAAGAATTATCAAAGTTAAATAAGTGAACTTGGTAAGACAAGGGTTAAAGAGTGGCCAGAAGGTTTGAGGGATATAGATCAAGCATGACCTTAGAAGAGTTTCAGTAAAGTGATATAAGCTAACGCCTTATTATAGGGTCAACTGGGAGAAATGGCCTGGTCCATTCACTCATGAAAAGATAATATGAGTTTTGGCTGCCTAATATTTCTTAAACAGATTTCTATGTTTGAGAAATTTCCCCCATGTGTCTTGGTGTCATAAGGTAAGAATTAGTTACTCGCTTCTTCCTCAAGTTTCCTTGCTCCTAGAGTACAGACATGTAACCTGGGCTCCACCAACAAAATGCACCTATTTGAGATTTTGGTTCAGAAGGCACCAACCTGAAGAAGGAAGCACAGTGTAATACCGGCAAAGGTCACTGAGTCTTCCACTGAATATACTTATGGTACTGTATCTTAAGATCCATAAGATAACCATACTCTTTGGTCCAGTAATCTCACTACTCAAAATCAGAAATAATGATCAGAAACAAAAGAAGATACACTTATGAAGATGATCAATGAATTATCTATAAAAGGAAAAATAGGAAATGTCCATTCTCAGTAGATTGGTCAAGTAAACAATAATACAACATCTTGATAAAATATTATTCCATCTGTAACTTTCACATTATTGTTCATCATATAGTAGGTATTTATTAAAAATAAATTACTAAAGTGAAAATTATGGAGAGCATGCATGGAAAAACTTTTATGATTTGTTGTGACAATGGTAAGTAAGAGAGAAAGTGAATTACAGTTGTGTGCTGCATAATGATGTTTTGGTCAACGGCTAACCTCATATACTATGGTGGTCCCATAAGATTATAACGGAGCTGAAAAATTTTGTCACCTAGTGGTGTTATAGCTGTTGTTATGTTGTAGCACAATTACTTTATTTAAAAAATAAATTTAGTGTAGCCTACGTTTACAGTGTTTATGAAGTCTAAAGTAGTGTATAATAATGTCCTAGGCTTTCACATTCATTCACCACTCACTCACTGAGTCACTCAGAGTAACCTCCAGTCCTGCAAGCTCTATTCATGGTAAGTGCCCTATACCATTTTTTATCTTTTATATTGTATTTTTACTGTATTTTTCTATGTTTAGATATATTTAGGTACACAAATATTTACCATTGTGTTACAATGGCCTATGATATTCAGTACAGTGATGTGTTGTACAGGTTTGTAGACTAGGAACAATAGGCTATACCATATAGCCTAGGTATGTAGTAGGCTATACCATAAAGGTTTGTATAAGTACACTCTATGATGTTTGCACAATGATGAAATTGCCTAGTGACACATTTCTCAGAGTGTATCCCTATTATTAAGTGACACACGACTGTACATGTATATGATTATAGCTGTGAAAAGTAAGAATGCATGGGTATAGGGACTCTAAGTAAACTCAAAACTCAAAAATGAAAATAGTTGGTGTAGAGCACCACTAAGTGAGTGATTTTTTTTCCTTACCCCTTAATATTGTCTTAACCTCTTTGGGCTGCTATAAGAAAATACTATAGATTGCATGGCTTATAAACTACAGAAATTTATTTCTCACAGTTCTGGAGGCTGGGAAGTCCAAAATTAAGGCACCAGTAGATTCGGTGTCTGGTAAGGGCCTGTTTACAAGCTCATAGATGGCCATCTTTTTGTTCTATCTTCACATTGTGGAAGGGGCAAGGGAGCTCTCTGGAGTTTATTGTCCTTTATAAGGGCACTAATTCCATGCATGAGGACTCTACCTTCATGACCTAATCAGTTCCCCAAAGCCCACCTCCAAGTATGATCACATTAGGGACTAAGTTTCAACATGTAAGTTTGGGGGGAACAGAAACATTTAGTCTATAGGATATTACTACATTTTTTACTTTCACTAAAATAAATTAACTTAAAAAAATACAAAAAATATAGCCAAATAAGTCCAGTGCAATTATTGCCTTGCTCTGGACTCTATCTTTAGGTAATTTTGCCATCTTAGTCAATTCCATCAACAGGTTTCAAAAGGAAAGTTTCTACTGATTATGCCAAAAAGCCAGAAAAATTATGATTAATTTCTCAGGAAGTTGTCTACTTTTGTGACATGGCAATCCATCAACACTTCCTCTGGAGAAGCGCACACCCATGCACCTTCAGAGAGAAATGTGACAGAGCATTGAAAAGGAGGAATATGCCCTGTGAGTTATCCTCTGCTTCTCTGACATCTTTAATTGGATGTCTGAGAAGCAGCAGGATCTGTGAACAAGAAGCGGTTTTGGAGCCTTTATCAGCTGGCTTGCACTCAGGTATGTGCAATAGTAAATCTTACTAGAATGACTTAAATATTTTAAAATACTTTTATTTCCTCCACTTAACAAGAAGCCTGGAGGCAGATAGTCCTGGGTGGTTTGGTGGCTCACTGAGAAGGTCAGCGATCCAGGCTTTTCCTAGCCTTCATTGTTTGTGTGGGCTTGTACGTTCCTTGTTCCAAGAAGGCTCTAGCATGCCCACACTCCTGGCAGAAAGAAGATGAGCTGCCTGCAGATTTTCACTTACATCTCCTGGGCCAGAACTGTGTCACAGAACTATCCTTAGCTCCCGGAAATGCTGGGATATTGTTTTTTATTCTGTGTTTCAGATTTTGTATTTCCCAATCTGAAAGGGAAAGTACAATGACCTTCCTCATATGGCTGTTGTGAGGATCCAATGAGTGAATGTCGGTAAAACATCTAGCCCAGCACCTGGAACATGGAGTGTCTCATAAACTAGATGAAGCTGGGACTCCAAAGAGCCAAAGGGTGGAGTTGCATTCAAATGAGATACACAGTGTACAGTTATGTGACACATGTACAGTCATGTGTCACTTAACAACCAGGATACACTCTGAGAAATGTGTCACTAGGCAATTTCATCATTGTGCAAAGAGTGTAGTGCTGATAACACCAAGGCCACGGGTTCGGATCCCTATATAGGGATAGCTGGTTAGCTCTCTTGGGAGAGTGTGGTGCTGACAACACCAAGTATATATATTACTTTTTAAAAAATAAATTTTAGGGGCCGGCCCGGTGGCGCACTGCTACAGTGCGCCGCTTGGGAGTGCGGTGGCGCTCCCGCCAAGGGTTCGGATCCCACGTACAGACCGGGTCCCGCTCACTGGCTGAGCGAGGTGCGGGCGCAGCACCGAGGGTTGCGATCCCGTTGCCGGTCCCGGTCCGGTACGGGCGCGACACTGAGGGTT
>NW_007728681.1:256247-267574 GCF_000696425.1 Galeopterus variegatus | reverse complement strand
CCGGAAAAAAAAAAAAAAAAAAAAAAAAAAAAAAAAAAAGGGAAAAAAAATAAATTTTAGGTGTTTTAAATAAATGCATGTACATAGTTGAGAGACAAATAGTTCTATAAGGTATAATGAAACCAACAGTCTCTTATCCCCACACATTCCTTAATTCCCAGGATGTGATTCTTTAGAAGCAGTCCTATGACATTTTTGGGGAGTGTGTCTTCTGAAATTTATCTTCTGACTTCTAAATACCATCTTTCTATTGATATCTGTTGATAACAGTATCAGATATCTACTGACATCTATTGATATTTCAGTGTTGGTATCAATTGAAAAACTACTATGGAAAGGGAGGATTTTTGCTGTCTTACACTCTACCTCTCATCACACAGGCACTTCTTGCACCCTGTAGAATAGTGTCACCATTTTGGTTATATCATTATTTGCTGTTTACCTTATTATTCAGAGCTGAGTCACATAGTTCCTGTGATGATTGAACTTTGTTTTGACTGAAGTTAACAATTGCCTCTATTTCCTCTTTGCTGAGTTTTTAATGTACCTATGAGTAATTCATACCAAACTTTGTACTGGAAGTGGAAATCTCTCCATGTGTTAAAACACACACAACTAGCTCAGTGTCATCCTTCCCTCCTGGAGCTCTCTGTCCCCCTGTTTGAATCTGGGTGGCTGCGTAGTATTCATCCTTATATTTTTTCTTCTCCATTGGTCTGGGAATCCTGTTCCCTACTCTGGTGGGTAGAGTGCCTGTTTCCTGGATCCCCAGTCTTTCTTCTTCTTGGATTGTACTTTCATTTTGGTGTCACATCTCTTGCATTAATTTCATGAAAAAGCGTTCTTGGGAGGTAAGTTATTTGAGAACTTGCGTTTCTGAAAATGTTTCTTTTCTTACCTTCACCCTAAATTAATAGTTCAGCCGCACATAGAAATCTAGTGTGCACCTTGCTCCTGAAGACTTTGAAAGCATGGCTCCATCGTCTTCCATATTGTCATTCTACATTCTAGCTTCTTGCATTGCAATTGAGAAATCTGTTGAAATTCAGATTATTGTTCTGTTCATGAGATTATTTTCCCTTTCTGAAAAATCTTAGAATCTGCTGTTTACTCTAAAGCTATAAAATTTTTTAAAAATTTGATTGTTCCTTTTTACGGCTTTCTCTTCTTGCTTTATGGAGACATACTCTTCTCTTTTATATATTAATTGTAAGTGTATTGTGGTAAGTTTTCTTTTGTTTACTATTTTGCTTCCTAGAATTTTTTTCCTAGACTTTTTTCCTTGTTTATTTTACTATCTATCTTTCACGTGGAGGAGTTTCTTAAATGTCTTCTAATTCTTATGTGTTGTTTCACATTTAAGTTTGGTATTGTACAAAACAGTAGATGCAGTGTGGGTGTTTGTGCATGCTTGCGTGGGGTGGATGAGTGGTTGGCTTTACTACAAAGTTATAAAGGAACCTTACAGGAACCTTGCTATTTTGTTGGGGATCCTCAAATATCAGCATCTATAGACCTTTTCCCTTGAGCTGGCCACTTTACATAAGGTTCTTTCAACTCAGGCCTCAAGGTATAAGCCTGGCTGCCAGAACTCTGTGAGGATGTATGGCAAAGTCACTTAGGATATCATCAGTCAATAACCTAAGCCCTGTGACTTTTTAGAAGATAGCCTCCTTTTTTTTTTTTTTTTTTTTTTTTTTTTTTTTTTTTTTTTTTTTTTTTTTTTTTTTTTTTTTTTTACCTGTGCTGTATGTCCCTCCAGGAGAGCAAATTCCCAATCTTCTTTTGGGTGGAGAAAGTATATTTGGTTGTATGGCTGATAGCCTAGGAGAGGTGTTCTAGGAGTCTGTCTTCAAAAAATATAATGAAGTATTTAGAATATTCAAAAGAATGTCCTAAATATAAAATATAAAGAATAATAGAGTTAAACTTCTGGTCATTAGTTATCTAGAAAAAATGTTATGTTCAATATGTCAAAAAAAAAAAAAAACCCATTGGAACACACACACATGCACACATTCATTTTTAAATAAATGGCTGTGTTGACATGAACATAGAGGAAGTGCTCAGAAGCCAAACTGGAGCAATGTGGTGAATCTAGAGAGGTAAGGAAGTGCTGGAGAAATTGCCAATCCCTGATGACTTAGACTTTTGATTTAATCACAGCCACTCAGTGAGAGCTGGCAAAGCCCCAAGACTTTGTGTGTAGTTACCTATCCTTCAGTTAAAATTTGAGCTAAAAACATTCTTCTCTGAAAAAGAGATAATGAGGCAAAACATTCATCTCCCTGTGCAGACTTCCAAACATTCTCCTCTTTCCTGCACCTACCATATTTTAAGGGTCCCCGTGTTTGAGACTTTGGGAGTTCTGCACCACAGACTCTCTTGCCTGTTGGCTTTGCTCCCACATGCAGTTAGCATTCTGCTCTTTGATTCAACAAGACAGTTACCATGTCTCCACATGTTTTCAAGTTGTTCTCTGTTCTCTTTATCTTTATCCTTATGGGTGTATGCCTTCACCTCTTTTTCTTTTTTTCTTTTCTTTTTTTGAATGTTGTGGTGTTTTAGGAAAAAAGGTAAATGTGAGTAATTTGTAACCATTTTAAATAGGATGTCCAAAGTGTAGACCATTACTAGTGCCTTCATAGTCCATGTCATAGTAAAGTTTCTTCAAAAGACTGCAAACATTGCTTCCTTTGCTACAATTTATCAATCACAGTGACTGCTGAAGTTTCTCTTATTTTCCTCAGCACACATTGTTCCTTCATTGCCTCTCTGCATACCATCATATTCCACCCCATTCTCAGCTTGAATACTGGGACTTTTAAAAGTATTTCAAAGGGCCGAGCCCGTGGCACACTCGGGAGAGTGCGGCGCTGGGAGCGCAGCAGCACTCCCGCCCCGGGTTCTGATCCTATATAGGGATGGCCAGTGCGCTCGCTGGTGCGCTTGCTGGCTGAGCGTGGTCTCAAAAAAAAAAAGGACAAAAAAAAAAAAAAAAAGTATTTCAAAGCTGACAAAACTTTAGCTAGGCTTAACTAAGAAAAAGAGAGAAGACTCAAATAAACAAAATCAGAAAGGACAAAGGAGTCATTACAATTGATAGCACAGACAAAGGAGCATGAGACTATGAACAATTTTATGCCAACAAATTGGATGACTGAGAAGAAATGGATAAATTACCGGAAATATAGAACTTACCAAGTCTGAATTATGAAGAAATAGAAAATCTAAATAGATCTATAACTAGTAAGGAGATTGATCCAGCAATCAAAAATCTCCCAACAAAGTAAAGCTCAGGACCAGATGGCTTCACTGATGAATTCTATGAAACATTAAAGAAGAATTAATAGCAATCCTTCTCAATATCTTTCCAAAAATTGAAGAGAAGGGAACACTTCCAAACTCATTTTACAAGGCCTTCATTACGCTATACTCAAATCAATTAATGTACACACTGAATTAATAGAATAAGGGATAAAAATCATATTATCATCTTAATAGATGCAGAAATGGCATTTGAGAAAATTCAATATGTTTTCACGATAAAAGCTCTCAACAAATTAGGTATAGTAGAAATATACCTCAAAATAATAAAGGCTTTGTATGACAAGCCCACAACTGATATCATCCTCAATGAAGAAAACAGAAAACTTTTCTGCTAGGACAAGGATGCCTATTGTCACTTCTATTCAATATAGTACTGGATGTTCTGCCAGAATAATTATGCAGGAAAGAAAGTGCATCCAAATTGGAAAGGAAGAAGTTAAAGTGTCCCTGTTTACATTTGACATGATCTTATATATAGAAAACCCTAAAGACCAGCAAAAACCTGTAAAAACTAATAAATGAATTCAGTAAAGTTGCAGGATACAAAATCAACAAATAAAAATCAGCTGTGTTTCTATACACTAACAATGACCTATCTGAAAGAGGAATTAAGAAGATAATTTCATTTACAGTAGCACCAAAAAGAATAAAACACTTAGGAATAAATTTAACCAAGAATGTAAAATTTCTGTGCACTGAAAACTGTAAAAGATTGATGAAAGAAACTGAAGACAAATAAATGGAAAAATGTCCTGTCTTCTTGGATTGGAAGAATTAATATTGTAAAAATGTTCATACTAACCCAAGCATCTACAGATTCAGAGCAATCTCTTATCAAAATTTCAATGCATTTTTTTGCAGAAATAGAAAAACATTTTCAAAACTTATATGGAAACATAAAAGACCATAGAACCAAAGCAATCTTAAGAAAGAAGAATAAAGTTGAAGGCATCACACTTTCTGATTTTGAAATATGCTACAAAGCTATAGTAATCAAAACAATATAATATTGGCATTAAAAACAGACACATAGATCAATGGAATGGAATAGAGAGCCCAGAACTAAACCCATACATGTACAGTCTACTAATCTTTGACAAGAGTGCCAAGAATACACAATGGAGAAAGAACAGTCTTTTCGATAAATGATTTTGGGAAAACTGAATTTCCACATGCAAAAAACACAAGCAAACAAACACAAAAACCTATCCTGTATCTTACACAACTTGTAAAAATTAACTTGAAATGGATTAAAAGCCTGAAACCAGGATTAAAGGCCTGAAACCATAAAACTTCCAGAAGTAAGCATAGGGGAAAAGCTCCTTGACATTGGCCCTGGCAGTGATTTTTTTGAATATCACACCAAAAGCACAAGAAACAAAAACAAAAATGAAGAAGTGGAACTACATTTAACTAAAAAGCTTCTGCACAGCAAAGGAAACAATCAACAAAATGAAAAGGCAACCTATGGAACAGAAGAAAATATCTGCAAACCATATATCTAATAAGGGATTAGATATAAAAAAATATAAGGAACTTATATAACTCGATAGCAAAACAAAGCAAAAAAGTCAAACAATCCCATGAAGTAACAGGTAAAGGGCTTAAATAGACATTTTTCTGAAGAAGATATACAAATGGCCAACAGGTATGTAGAAAGGAACTAAACACCAGTAATTATCAAGGAAATGCAAATCAAAACAACAATGAGATATTGTCTCACACCTGTTAGAATAGCCATTATCAAAAAGACCAGAGCTAACAAATGTTGGTGAGGACATGGAGCAAATCAAACCCTTGTACACTGTTGGTGATAATGTAAATTGGTGCAGCTATTATGGAAAACAGTGTGGAGGTTCCACAGAACTATCATATGATCCAGCAATTCCACTACTGGGTATATATCTGAAGGAAAAAAAATTGGTATCTGGAAGAGATATCTGTACCCCCGTGTTCTTTATAGCATTATTCACAATACCCAAGATATCAATATAAACTAAGTGCTTGTTGGTGAATGAACAGATAAAGAAAATATGATATATTATACAACAAAATATTAATTAGTGATAAAACAAATAAAATATTGCCACTTGTGACAAAATGGATGAAACTGGTGGGCATTATGTTTAGTGAAATAAGCCAGACAGGGAAAGACAAATACTGTATGGTATCATTCATATGTGGAATCTAAAAAAAAAAAAAAAAAGGAACTCATAGAAACAGAGTAGAATGGTGGTTGCCAGAGATTGGGGGGTAAGGAAAATGGGGAAATGGTCAAAATGTACAAACTTTCAGTTATAAGATGAATAAGTTCTGAGGATCTAATTTACAGCATGGTGACTATAGTTAATATTATATAGTATATTATATATAACATATTATATGCTTGAAATTTGCTAGGAGAGTAGATCTTAAGAATTCTCGCAATAAATAAGTAAATAGGTAATAATGTGAGGTGATTGGATGTGTTACCTTGACTGTGATAATTATTTTACAAAGTATACAATACTAATTCATCATGTGCATTTTAAACAGATACAATTCTATTAGACAGGTATACTTTAATAAAGCAGATAAAAAAGAATGACATATGATGTGGGTATTTACATTGACTTTAGTGGACATTTATTGCATCTTTCTTTGGTAAAGTTCAGTATTAAAGATGATGTGAGGTACATGGTCGTGAAAAAGATGTTTTCTAACTTTAAGAAACTTAACAATCCAAAAGAGAATTTATTGTCTAGAAAATACAGATGACTACAACCTAAGAGAAATTGGGGAGGAACTATTCTGGAGACACATTAACAAGGGAGTCTTCATAGTTTCTGTGGGAGCTCCCCACCTACTTTCTTGCAGCTGTTAGAAAGCTAACAAAGCTTTATTCTTCAATAAAAGAATATTATGGGAGATAGAAAGGAAGTACCCTCTGAGTCTAAAGAGCAAAGTTGAGTGCCAGCACCATGTCCGCCTGGAAGGTGATCAGTGTTCCTTAAATGCCTACAATGTGCTGTGCAAGGAACACAGTTGCAGTGGTCTGCGCTCACTCCTAGCACAATGCGTGTTTAGAATGTGATGTGGGTGATGCTGGCTGCTTTGTTGAAAGCCTTCCCCTCCTACTTCTCTTCTAACTGGTTTAGGTACTTGTTCTCAAAATATATAGTATAGGTTCAATGATGCTATGTGTCACTATGTAACGTATTAGGACACGGAAGATATGTCCTTAGCAAGTCCCAATGGGCAATTAGGTTCACCATGAATAATAGAACCAAGTGTTCACTGGGGCCTTAGGGTTTATCTTGTTTGCTCTGTCCCTCCCCTTTGCTAATTCTGATGGAATACCATTTAATGTCTATATGGATACTTTCATTAATGGATTAATGAAGCTTACCATCTTCCAAGCAAACCTGTCAGTTGTAGGACAGTGCATATTGTTAAAAAGTTTTTCATTTTGAGCTGAAATCATTAGACCACATTTTGTTTTCTTGAGCATTATAGAATTCTGCTTCTTTTTTTAACATAACCAACTATATTGAAAAATTCCAATCTTTGAAGTCAGCCCTGAGGAAATGCCTCATGAAACAAATATGTCCTTGGCTTCCTTTGTTTCTGATTGTCTACTTTAGACTTTGGCTTTGATTTCAATAGAAGCTTTGTAGTCCATAAGGCTCCAAAGCATCAATAGATAAATTTCTAGACAAGAGCAGCAAATACAGATATTTTTATTTCTAGCCAACCTAGCAGCACCGAAGAATAAAAGCCCAGATTTTCAAATAAAACACTTTTCACAGGATGGCTGCTCTTTGGTTTTTACACAGAAGAGCTTCTGGAAATTAACCAGCAAGTATTCATTGAGTGCCTAATACTTGTTCAGACAAGCAGTGCTGGGGATTTAAAGAAGTAAAAGATGGTCTCAAGTCTCAGGAGCTTGTCTAGTTAGGGAGACAATGATATATTTGAAATGAAAGCTAACACAGCATGGCAGATTGGAAAATATATAAACTGTTTTTTTTTTTTTTTAGTTAAGAAACAATTTTAGCAATGACTGATTGGGAATTGACCTTATGGATTAAATCCAAATTGAGGAATATTTACTGACTTTTTCTGTCTTTACACTAGCATGATGCCTCTTATGAGCAAAGATTAGAAAGAATCCCATCCCCTCATGTTTGTAGCATATCTATTTCATCTAGGTCAGTTCTGTCCAACAGAAACATAATGCAAGCCAAATGTGTAATTTTCAACTTTCTAGTAATCACATTAAAAAGCAAAAAACCCAGGTATAATTAATTTTATAATTTGTTATTTAATCCATTTGTATTTGTCCATTTTTATTTCTTATAATAAAATACTTGAAACCAGGTGATTTATATAGAAAACAAAATTTATTGCTTACAGTTTTTGAGGCTGGGAAGTCCAGCATCCATCTGGTGGTGGCAGCAGTGACCCAAGGGTCTCACACTGCAAGATTGTGGAAGCAGAGAAAGCAGAGAGAGAGAGAGAGAGAGACTCTCTTCTTTCTCCTTTAAAAGCCCTCAGAACTATGTCCTTAACCACCATTTTTAATCCATTCACTACTGCATGGTCCTACAATCCAATCACTTTTCAATTACTGTAATAGGATTTCCCAACCTTTAACAGTCATAGTGGGGGCCAAGTTTCTAGTACATGAAACTTGGGGGATACAATTCAAGCTTCAGTGAGTTTTGGAGGGACATAATTCAATCCACTATACCATTATATCTAAGATATTATCATTTCAACATGTTATCAATATGAAAATTATAATGACATATTTTACATTCTTATTTTTTTACTAAATATTCAAAATCTAGTGCATATCTTATACTATATCTCAATTCACATGCTAAATTTTAATCAAAAATACTTGCTTTGTATTTAGATTTTATAAAATTTACAGTTGGGAAAGCAAACTTCCATACCCAAGTTGTTCTAAACACACTTAATTTTTTCCAGTAACAATGTCAATTATCGGTTTTACAATTAAAATTAAATAAAATTTTAAAATGCAGTTTCTCAGTTATTTAACCATATTTCAAATGCTCAATAGCCACATGTAGCTAGTGGCTACCGTATTGGACAATGCAGGTCTAAGAAATACAGTTATGCTCAGGGTGCTAGTATTTGAAGTCTTTATAATGTGGATCTAAAGACAAACTTATGGTTTTGTGTAAAAGTGACTTTCACAGTTCATATAAAAAACACACAGACTAAACTATAAAATACATGCAAAAAATACATACATACATACATACCCCAATGAATGTTCACAAAATGAACACATACATGTAACTAACACCCAGACCAACAACATATCTCTAGCAGTACTCCATAAACTCTCCTTATGCCTATTCCTACTCACAAACCCCTCTCCAAAGGTAACCACTATCCTGATTTCTATCACAGCAGATTAATTTTGCCTTCTTTTTAACTTTGTCAAACTGGAATTATAGTGGTATACTTGATTGTGTCTGACTTATTTTTTCAACATTCTATTTGAGATTTATTCCTTTTGTTGCATATAGCAGTAGTTTATTTATATTCATTGCTATAATTTATTTCTCCATCACACTACTGAAAATTTTTTTGATTCTTTCTATTTTTGAATGTTACTAGCTATGCTGCCATTTACATTCTTGTACATGCAGTTCTGCTGGGTGTGGACTTGAGGGACATAAGAAGCTTTAATAGTCATGGACAAAAGATTTACAAAGTAGTTGTGCCAATTAACACTCCACTAGAAGTTTATGATGAAACTTTCAGTCTTTCTTTATCTTTGTCAATACAGATTTTATATTTTAATCATAGTTGTTTTTGTAGGTGTGTTGTGGTATATCATCTGGATTTCCCTGAGGACTAATGAAATAAGACACAGTGTAATATGTCTATCAGCCAACTGGAGATCTCATTTTAGGAAGTGACATTTCAAGTCTTTTTTCATTATTATATATATGTATTTTTACTGGATTCTCTATCTCTTCTTATTTATAGGAGTTCTTTATATATTTTGGATATGTGTTCTTCTTATATATCTGTATTGTAAATAAATAACTTTTACTCTGTGGCATGTATTTTCACCCTGTTGGTGGTATCTTTTGATGAAGAGAAGTTATTGATTTAAAGGTAAACCAAGTTATGAGTATTTTAATTTATGGTCAGTGTATTTTATGTGACGTTTTAGAAATCTTACAACCCTAGGGTCATGAACATATTCTGCTATATTACCTTCCAGAGAAGTTACCGTTAACACCATTAAATTTATATGTACGATTTACCTGGAATTCAATTTCATGTGTGGTGTTAGGTAGGGGTGAAGATTTTTTTTTCCCTATATAACTCTGCAGTTGATTCAGCCCAATTTATTGAAGAGATAATCCTTTCCTCACTCTACTACAGTCATCTTTGTCATAAAATCTATTACCCATATCTGTCAGGATGTGTTTCTGGACTTTCTCCTCTACTCCATTGGTCTATTTGCTTATTATTGTGCTACTATCTCACTGCCTTGATAACTGTAGCATTATAATAAGATTTATTTCTGATAGAAAGAGTCCTCAAACTTAGTTCCTTCCAAGATTTTTAGTCTCTTGGCTCTTTGCATTTCCATATATATTTTAGACTCAACTTATCAATTTATCAATTTTCACAAAATAATCTGCTGGGATTTTGATTGAGATTATATAGTATCTGTAGATCAATCTGGGAACAACTGCCATCTTCACAGCCATCAAATCTAATCCATGACTACGACATGCCTATTTGTTTAGGTCTTCATTGAATTTTATCAGTATCCTTCTGTAATTTTTGGTAGAATTGTCTTGGACATGATTTGTTACATTTATTTCTAGGTATTTGATTTTAAAAGTTATTTTATAAGTGATGTAAATTAATTTTTCCTAATTGTTGCTTGTATGTAGAAGCACAATTGGTTGATAATTGATTCAACGAACTACTAAATTCACTTATTGGTTATAATAATTTATCAGTTTTTCACATATTCGATTATGTTGTCAGAAAATAATGACAGTTTCATTTCCTCAGGCTCAATCCTTGTGCTTTTTTTCCCTTATTGACTTTTTTTGCACTGCGTGGGTGTCCAGGAAGGGTGAATAGATGGCATGGTAGAGGTCATTCTCGTTTTGTTACTGATCACAAGGAAAATTGTGATGATTGCATTTTTTTTCCAGATATATCTCTTCAGATTAACAAAACAGTGTTTTATTAGTTTTCTAAGAATTATTATTTTATCACAAATAGGTGTTGGGTCTTTTTAATTTTTTCCATCAATTGAGATGACTGTAATTTTCAAAAAAATTTTTAATTTTTTAATTGACAAGTGAAAATTGTATATATTTATGGTGTACAACATGATATTTTGATATATGTATACATTATGGTATGGCTAAATCAAGCTAATTAACATATGCATTACCTCATATAGTTATCATTATTTTTGTGGTGAGAACACTTATAATCAAGTATACAATATGTTATGAACTGTAGTCACCATGACATATGATAGATTTCTTGAACTTATTCCTCCTGTCTAACTGAAATTTTATGTCTGTTGATCAATGTCTTTCAAACCCCTCAATCCCCCAGCATCTTTATTTATACAGTATTGCAAAACTTATCTCTAATGGGGTTATACCATTAAGTGATATTTTGGTTTTTTTTTTTTTTTTTTTTTTGATACATTAATTTACATTTATAGATGGAAGTCAATCTTTTTTTTTTTTTTTTGTCAATATACAATGTATATGATTATTATGGCCCATCACCGACACCTCCCGCCCTCCTCCCTCTCTCCCCTCCCCCCCAAGAATGTCCTTTCCGTTTGTTTGTTGTAACAACTACAAAAAAAGTATAGTTGTTATATCTTCTTCCCCACCCCCCCCCCGGTTTTTTTTTTTGTGTGTGTGTGTGTTTGTGGGTAAATTAATTTGTTTATTTTTTTTTTTAGCTCCCACCAATAAGTG
>NW_007728681.1:255621-256163 GCF_000696425.1 Galeopterus variegatus | reverse complement strand
ATTTCTTTTTCTCTGTCTGACTCGTTTCACTCAATATTATTCTCTCAAGGTCCATCCATGTTGTTGCAAATGGCAGTATTTCATTCGTTTTTATAGCTGAGTAGTATTCCATTGTGTAGATATACCACATTTTCCGTATCCACTCATACACATGAAGTATAGAGTGTACTGTTGCCTCTTTAAAAAGCATTATATAAAGTTTAATAATATAGGATTTGGGGAGAATTTAGTGGGGAGAGATGAAATATCCTGCACATCTCTTGGCATATTGGCCTGGTCCACGCCATGGAGGGGTCTTGAAAAGAATAGCTTGGGCTGTCCTTTCCGAGCTGGCAAGGCCCCGGAGGGAGAGCTGCTGGCAGGGCCACAGCTACCAGCACTTGCTTTCACTGTAAAGATCTCTGCCTTGGCATAGTGGTGTGGCTTTCGCTTTCTCTTTTGATGTTTTGGTCCGCGTGGCAGTTTCCTGAGTTTCCAAATCATGCAGAAAATGACACACAAACAGTTGTTGTCATAAAATTAGATTATCCCACAAAAGATCC
>NW_007728681.1:245062-255295 GCF_000696425.1 Galeopterus variegatus | reverse complement strand
AGGGGATTACATTAATGGTAAGAGAATGGTTGGAATTAATGGAAAAAGATACTATAAAAAGAATTAAGTTTATGAGAAAGAATGCGTAGAAACCCTGTAACTCATTGGTGTCCTAAGTTAAACAAAAACATCTTAGTAAGATGTTGAGACAAAAACATATGATGCACAAATTTCCCTCCTAAAAATAAATATTATAGATGGAATTTAGAATGCACCTGGTTTTGTGAGGGATGGTGCTGTGCACTTTGACACTTTTCATTGGGCAACACAGCTGCTATATTAAGTACATGCATGATAAAGCTGTTCAAATATCCTTTATTCTTTTTCCAAATGAACAATAGGTTCATGCTTATAGGAATATGAGAATCATTAAATTTTTAGTTGATTATAAGTTTAATTGTTAGATTTATAAGTTTTAAATATTATAATATTATATCTTTTATAGTATTTAAAAGTTAAGTATATATATAAGGTTTGTTTAACTAATTTATGCTTGCTGGTAGTAATAAATTTAAGGTAAATACGAGGGCAAGAAGAAAAGAAACACAATGGTGAAAACGTCAAGAACAGTGAGTCACGGACTAATTGACCACACATCAGATATAATCACCAGAATTGGCTGACGATTGAGTTTTATTTAACCTTGTAGATTATTAATTTTATGAGAACTGATGTAATTTTAAGAAAAGTTTTTGTTTAACTATTGATTTAATAATTTTAAAGGTTTATGTAGTTAAAATGCCCACATTAACCCCCCCTGTGTTGTGTAACAAATAAAAATGCTGTTTCCAGTCTGAGGGCTGCTTCAGCTGCTTTAGCTGCTTTGGCTGCTACAGTGCTGACAGCCCACATGCTGAGAACGTGCTTCAGAGGAACCGAGGTCTCTGCCTGTGTTTTTTATTTTCGCCGCCTTTCCATCCCTCTTTCAAAACCCCCAACTCGACTGGAGCTGGTCTCTGGCAGCATATAGATTAAATAAAGCTTCTGTTATTATTATTTTCACTGTTGCATTACTTATCACTATACTGCTATGAAATTCTTATTTTAGAGTCCATAACAATTTATGTGAATTCTCCCAAGATCTACTTAAGGTAGTATCTTTCCATCTTTGGAGTTTCTTTCTTTACTAGAGGTTTATTTTTCTCTGTTTACATATATTGTGACCTTGATTTTTGTTTTTTTGGGTTTTTTATTTATTTTTTATTGAATCATAATTCATTATACAAATTTTGGGATTAAGTGTTGACATATGTTGATCAAATCAATATTAGTGGCATATATATTGTTACAGATCATACTTATTCTTTATGCCTCTTGTCCAATATCACCCATCCCTCTTTCCCTTCCCCCTCCCACCACTGATAACCCTAGATTTATTCTCTCCCTCTGAAAGAGTAATGGTTACTCTGTTGATTTGTTGCCCAGATGATCTGTCCAATGCTGAAAGGTATGTTCAGGTCTCCAAATATTATCACAGAGCAGATGCTTCTTCTGTCACTCTGGAATGGGCTTTGTGGAGAGAGACATCCTATTCTTTTCTTTGGTCTTTGATGGTGACTCTCCTTCTGTCAGTGTACTCCAGTGGCTGGCAGACCATCTGCATGTTTGTTGTGACATCTGGCCACTTTTGTGGCAGCTGTGGTTACCGTGGTGGCTGTGGTGGGCCACTCACATGGAGGTGAGGTTTTTGTCATGCTCCTTGGCATGCAAACAGTGTGCCTGGTTATGGGCAGGGGGGTCCGGTCCTGCCTCCATGCCCCACGTCCCCACTTGGGGCCCTGAAGTGCTGGCAGTGTGCCTGGGCCAGAACTAATTTTTTGCTCTTTGCTTGCTTCTAAAATGGGGGAACTTCCAGTGGGAACCAGTACTTGAGCTGCGTTGTTGAGCTAAATTGCTGCTTTGCTGCTGTTTCCCTAGGGAAGACTTTTTGTGCAGCTCAGGGTTTAATGGCTGACCTTTTAGGTACTTCCGGCTCTCCAGAGACTGGGTGCACCTGGGTTGTGTAGAAACTCTGATCTGAGCCTGAATCTTTTCATCAAACTGCACCCCATGCATTCTCAACCAGTCTCCTCTAAGTGGTTCTGCACTGATTGAGGGGGAGGATCGGCTGTCCTTGCTGTGTCCCAGTGTTCCCCTGGTGGGCCTGTCTTCCCCACTGCCCATGCTGCAAACACTTCCCATGGGACGGGCCATGCTCCAGTCCCTTGTGATGACTCACCAGTCTCTGAGTGGCTCCTTTTATTTAGTTGTTGTTCCTTGCTCCTGTCTGGCTCCATGGGAACCCTATTAGTGGTCTTGCTGTCCTGGGGGCCACCAAGGCCCTCTTCTCCCCTACCAACTCCAAGCAACTCCATTCAAAGAACACAGCTGCAGCTTTTGTTGGCTCCTGCTCTGTGTGCTCAGCTGCTCCAGCCTTAAAGTGGCCATGGCATGAAATGGTCAGAGTGTTTTTTTCTTTCTCTTATCCTGGCTTTTCCCACCTTCATGCACTCTGTAGGTCTCTCCTCCTCTTCCCCTGAGCTCTAGTGGCCCCAGCTTGGCCGTTGTTGCTTTTTTATAGTTGTAAGTTGATTGATTTGTGGGAGAGAGTGACACTGGGGACTGTCTATTCTGTCATCTTGACCAGAAGCCCACAGTTTTTTTATTTTAAAAGTTTCTGTTAAAAAAACAGCATTGTTTTCTCTGATTATGAGATTAGTACACGTTCTTTATAAAAAGAGTCATAGTATGTTTATCTGTAAATCCCCTGAATAATCTTGGTTAATATTCTGGTGAATTTTCTTCTGAATTTTTTCTTATATATACACAAATACATGTCCATAAACAATTTTTATAAACATGAGATAGCACTTTTCATGGCAAGTTTGAAACAGGCTTTTCCACTTAGCAATATATTGTCATCTTCTCTCTGAGTTACCTTATATAGGTTTGTTTTAAATTTTTGACAGTATGGATATACTATGTTATTTATCCTTTCCCTATTAAGGGGGCACTTTGGTTACTTTCATTGTTTTCTATTGTAAACAACATAATAATCAACCTCCTTTTACATATATCTTTCTACAGATGGTCTTTCAATTCAGGTTGGTAAACATTTCTTTATTCCAGATAATGGAAGTATGTACATGATTAAGAGAGACGTTGTTTCTATCCCAATAGCTGTACAGTAGAGGAGTGAAATTAGCCATTAAACCAATAATTAAAAGCATGATGAAGGCTACTAAAACAGAAATTCAAAGTACCATGATAATGTGTAGTAAATAGATTTTTCTTGGTTTTGGGGGGTCATCTACGGCCTGTCATGGGGCAAGTTACTTAAACTGACATTTGAAGGATGTGCAAAGGTTTGTACATGAAGTACAACCTGAAGTACATGAAGTACATGATAAAGTTTATCTAGGGGAGTTGATACTTCAGGTAGAATGAACAGCATGTTAAAGGCCAGAAGTCAAGAGAAAGCATGACATGCTCTTAACTGCAAAGAAGGCTAGCATGTAGTGAGTAGTAGAGACATAAAATGATGCTTGAGAGTTAGGCAGAGGCTGGATTTTGGGAAAGGAAAATCAAGAATGATTTTGGATGATTTTAGGTGGATGAGTAACCTGCTCACTCTGAACTTAAAACTTTACTTGTAAAATTGAAAGCACTCTCTGTTTGGATATTGCACATGAAAGAGAAGGAGGGATCACATGAGAATCTCAAGTTTCTGGCTTGAGCAATATAAGTGGAAAATACATGCCATTCTCTGTGTTTCTTGGTAAAGAAATGGCTTTGAGGAGGGAAAATGTTATCAGGTTGGAACATTTTGAGTTTGAGTTACATCTAGGTATCAAAACAGAGATATATGAAGGTAGTTAAACATGTAGCTTTGCAGCTCACATGAGACACCTGAGCAAGAGATGTAGCTTTTGAGTCATCAGCATGAAGGTAGTAATTAAAACCATGGGAGAGGATGGGATAACTCAATAATAATAGGATGAAAACAGGATAGAGAGCTGAGAAATTCCTATAATTGAAGATGGTGTGGGGGAGATGAGTTGGTACTCAGAAAGAACACCCAGAGAGGTAGGGGGAAAACCAGCGTGTGGGGTCACGAAAAGGAGGAGAAAAAAATATTGCTTTGGATGGAGAATGTGATGTTATGTTAAATGCTGAGGTAGGTTAAAAGATGTTGGAAGTAAGATGTGTAAATTTAGTATCATGGAGATCCTTGGTGACCTTAGTGAGAGCAGTTTTGGAGTTGAAGGGATGGCAGGGGGCAATAGAATAAGAAGGAGGTAAAGAATGTGGGAAATACATGTGATACTTTTCTTAGGTTATAATCCAAGTAGTGGGATTTCCAGGTCAAAGGTATATAATATAAATTTTGGCAACTTTTTCCAATTTGCCTTTCAGAAAGCTTTTGTAAATTTATAGTTTTTCCAACAGCTTTGTGAGTACTTATTTTCACACTCACTTGCCAGCCTTTTAAAATATTATCACAAATTTAATAAGAAAAGAAGACATCTAAATTATATTAATTTGTATTTGTTTGACTGTTAGTGAGGTTGAATGTCTTTTCATGTTTTCTGACCACGTTTAGTCTTTCTTTTGTGAATGACTCTTTGTATACCTCCTCCATTTTCCTGTTGTAGATTTAGATTTTTTAAAAAAATTATTTGTAAGATCTTTATATGTCTTTATGATTTTAACCCAATGTTTATCATATATGCTGCAATTTTTTTCTGTTTATCGTATTCTTTTTGTCATATACAAATTTTTTAAACATCCATGTATAAAATCTAATTGTCTTTTTCTGCATGGTTTCTGTCTTTGGTATTTTTCTTAGAAAGGTCTTCCCCACTCCAAGTTTATATACATATTCATAAATTTTTTTCTAATAAATTTATGGTTTTGCAATTTTTATTCTAATTTTAATTTACATAGAATTAATTTTGATGTAACATCTAAGAGGAGGATTTAGTTTTATTTGCTCCCAACAACTAGCTATTTATCTCAACATTTCCACACTAATTTAGAGTTGAAATCTGAAGAATGAGTAGAGTAAAGAAGGTGAAAATAAAGCATTCCAGATAGGAGGAATAATATATGCAAAGGCCGTGAGATGGGAGGGTGCATGATGGTGTCAACGGCTGCTAAAGGGACTAGTATGACTGAAGTTTAGAGACCTGGAGAGAGTATTATTATATGAAACTAGAAAAGTAGGCATGGATTTAATATTTCAGGTCCTATTAAAATTTTAATTTTTGTTCCAGGGAAGCAGGAATATTGCAATAATTTAAGTTACAGCATGATCATTTTTATATTTTTTTAAAAATGAACTCAGTTTGAAATTAAGCTAAGGACTAAAAGAGAGCAATATTGTGTGCAAGGAGATCATTGGGTGAGACTATTTTAGTAGCCCATATATTAACTTGGATTCAGGTGTGAGCAAGGGAGATGAGAGAAGGAGTAGAATTTAAGATATTTAAGAGGAAAATAGTCAAGACCTGGTTTATGGAGACCATTAGTCAGAGTTTGGTTGAAAAAACAAGACTACCCCTAGACATTGTGAGAAGAAAGGAACTTACTAAAAGCAATTGGGTGTTTATAAAACCATTGAAGGATTGGAAGAACAACAGTGAGGGAAGGCTATTTTTTTCTTTTTTTTTAATGCTCTTCCATTTTATTTTTTAAAAAATAAAGTTATAATCCATGAAATTGATTTCACAACCTATTAATAGGTTGCTACTCATAGTATGAAAAACCATTACTCCATAATATTGTGGCCACAACTTAGTGACTCTTTTCATTCTTTATGGTTCCTGTTTTTCCAAATCCTTTACCATAACCAAATGTTACTTGCATCAGGCATAGAAATTCTAGAGTTGATTTTGACTGTATCTCACCTATAAGCCTCTGTCTTAGACCAGGTAAGCACAATCATTGTGGATCACAGGTGCATGCTCTAATCTTACTTCCCCCCCCCCCCCTTTTTGAATACATTGCTATTTAATCAGCACAATATGACACAGCCACAACTGGAACAAATGGCCAACATGAAATATGCATTCTCATCCAGCCTCAAAACACAGAACTGTCCTGTGACAGGAAATAATGTTGACGTACATCCCTAAATATTAGTTAACCTTATGCAGTAAGCAGACCTAATCGTACTCCTTCCTTTTCTTACCTTTTTTACATCTCTATAAGGAACTAATTTCTTTCTTGCTTGCTTGCTTTCTTTTTTTAGAAAATTGAAACATAATTGATTATACATATCTGTGGGATACAGTGTTGAATATCAATACCTGTGTGAGGTATTTTGATGGTCAAATCAGAATAATTAGTATGTTAAAATGTTATGGAATGGACTTGACAAAGAAGCAGCCAGCACTCAGAGGGTTGGAGAGTCAGGTATTTTATTACACTGGCAGACCCAGATGAGCTAGTGCTCCAAGCTCAGAGCCCCAAGTTTAGGTCTGACAGGGTGTATATAGGCAAACTCTTCTGGGTTTTAGGTTTTGCTTTCTCAGCATTCATGTAGCTAGTTGATGGAGTTTGGATGTGTTGCCCCTCCTGTGGAGAAAATAGAATAATTTAGTCAGGCTCCCTTGAATCAGGTCTGGCTAGGGGGTTGAGCAGCACATTTCTTGTAAACAAATTATGTGTGGGTGGAATTAGTGCACATGTGCACCCATGTATCTTTCTAGTTAATTGATTTTGTGTGTTCTGCAGTTTGTGATGCAGGCTGGCAGCAGAGAGCTCATGTCTAACAATAGAGCATGTTTACTCTGCTGGCAGCTGCTCAGTTTCAGTTTTCCTTTGGACTTTGCCAGTAGCAGTTGAGTTTCTGAGTTTCTGAGTTTCTCTGTCAACTGCTTAGACATGTGTGTGCTGAATAAAGACTATTCCTACTTCAACCAAGGCTCCAAGGATGTTTTTGCCAGTTACCTAGCTCATAGACTTGCATGTGAAAGGTTCGTGAATGGGCTTGAGGGGTCTGTGAGCTCCAGACGCTAGCCCTAGCTCTGTAGCTCCAAAACTCATGTGGAAATTTGATCCCCAGTATGGCAGTGTTAGAAACTGATTGAGTCATGGGAGCAGATCCCTCATGAATGGATTAGTGCTCTCCCTAGGTGGGGGGAGTATGAGTGCATTCTCACTCTATTAGTTCCCATGAGAGCTGATTGTTTAAAAGACCCTGGGCACCTTGTCTCTCTCTCTCTCTCTTCCCTCCCTCCCTCTCTCTCTTTCTCTCTCTCACTGTGTGATCTACTTGTACCTGCTGGCTGCCTGCCAATTTCCACCATGAGGAGAAGCAGCCTGAGGCCTATGCCAGATGCAGCTGTCTCAGAATCATAAGCCAAATAAACTTCTGTTCTTTATAAATTATGCAGTCTCTGCTATAGCAACAGAAAATGGACTAATACACTAGTACAGTAATATGTTTTGTTTCTCAGTATTCATGTAGTTATTGCGATAAGCAAGCACAGTTTACAGAAGTGGGAGTGCAGAGCAGCTGATTATCAGTAAAGCTGATACAATAAGCAGGTTCTGTTGAAAGGCAAAACAAGCTACTGAAAGAATTAATTTTGAATTTTTCCAACATTTCCCCTCTTTCATGCTCTCTCTAAACATTGGAGTGAGCATCACCTTCAGAATTCTTGTTTTCCAGGGGCATATAAGTGCATTCTTGTGATGACAAGGCCATTTGTAATTTGATTGGCTCTAAATAAGTCAAAACAAACCTGACAAGACAATTTAAAATATATGGGCCAAACAAGAGAGCTAAGAATAACATAAACAGTGGACCAGCTAGAAGCAAAAGTCAGGATATCCAGCTCCAAGTGTCTGTCCATGAGAACCAAGATTTTTCTATTCCTCCCTCCTTTGTGCACATTTCCCCTGGCCCAGAGCAAGGGGCAGTATGTGTGCCAGGGTTAGTAAGCTGCGTGCACATGCATGTGGTCAAGGAAGAGGCTATCTTTAAAAGACACATTGCCACCATGAGATGGCTAAAAAATATCCTGTTGACAGGAAATAAAAGAGTATTAGCAAAAACTTTTTGTATTATTCCTATCCTCTGGGGTTACTGCTGTCAATCCTATATCAAAAAGCAAAACAAGCAATACAACAGAAACTAAAGGCAAGGGGTGACATATGCTTATCATTTCATAAAAATAAATCAGTGTACTTGTTATGTCCCTTGGCAGAAAGATCCTCAGGCTTCTGCCATGCATGGATCACCCAGCACAAGGAGTGGCTGAAGCAGGGTGGTGATGATTAGTAGGGCATCTCTGTAACTGGATCTTGAGCAGGTCAAAGGAGTCAGCCTTCACGGACTATGAGGTGCCGTCATCTGGGGGAGCCACCTATTTTACCTGTGTATGATGCATCCAGGGAATTAAACCTGCAACCTCAACTGCAGTAGGGGTAGTTAGTACAACCATGTGTGGCTCCATCCAGATCAGCTTTAAGGGAGTCATTTTCCAGTCTTTTACCCATACTCTGTCCCTGGGTTGGAACTGGTGTGGCCAATTTCCTAAAGGAATGGGAACTCATTCTAAAACTTTCCTGGTTATCTGTTGGTAGGTCCTGGCCAGTGACTACAAGTACTGTGATATTTCCATCTCCCCCAACTGGCGAGGATCCCCCTGAAGTCAAGCTATAAGGAGGGGGGGTCTCCCATACATGCTTTCAAAAGGAGAATATCCCATTAGCCCCATCATACACTGGACCTGTGACAAAGCTAAGGGAAGCTTATCCCTGTCTCCTGGCAAAGCTTGGCTAAAGTAGACTTTAGGGTCTGGTTCATGTGTTTTGCTTTCCCCAAGCTCTGTGGCTAGTATGCTGTGTGGAGCTTCCATTGTATTCACAGCATTTTGACCAGTCCTTGTACAACTTCTGCTACAAATGCTGGCCCATTGTCCAATCCTATAGTCAGAGGGAGCCCATATCTTGGGACAGTTTCCCTTGAAAGGGCCTTTGTGACCTCCCAGGCTTGTTCAGAATGTGTGGGCAGTGCCCCTGTCCATCTGGTGAATGAATATATCATTACTAGCAAATATTTGTAGCCCCTGCAGAATTTTTACTTTGGTGAAGGTTCTTGAAGGGTGATATCCCAACTGGCTTGACTCTGGGGGCTGGCCAGGGCCCTTGCTTTGTGTTGTTTTGCATGCAGTTATATGAAACATTGAGCCAAGATGCACCAATAATGGTGCATCAGGACCTGACCTGGGCACAGAGGGAAGCCAATCTTGGGATGAAATAGTAGCGACTCAGAGTGGTCTCCAGGGCTGTCTTTCCCCAGTGAATCAGTTCATGAAACTTCAGGACTAGTCAGTGGGCCAATCACTGAGGAATTATTAGTCTGTGGTCTGGGATCCTCAACCATCCTTCAGGGGTTTTAATTTCACCTTCTTTTTCTGCCCAGATGGAGGGAACATCTCTAAAGGGCCAGTCTCTAAGAGGTCCAGTGGTCCTGTGTTTGAGTCTTCTTTGGCCTTGGTGTATAGGTGCCATTCCTCTTCCCTGGGCACTGTTACAGCCATCACTAAGGTCTTCTGGTTATTTAAGGTCAAGCAGGTTGCCTCCCTGGGTGTGAAGTTTATTTGTGCCCCTAGTTTTCTCAGCAAATCTCTTCCTAGTAGGGGTACTGGTCAGGCAAATATAGGAATTCATGAGTCACCCTGTGATCCCTGAGGTGACAAGTCCAGGCCCTGCAGAATGGCTGGTCTTCTTGTGTCCCTGTAGCACTAATAATGGTGGCTTTTCAGTCAGAGAATGGGGCCACTGGGCTGGTGACTACAGAGTATTCAGCCCCAGTGTCCACCATGAAAGTCATAGGTTGGCCCCCTACCATCATTTTGACCATGGTCTCCTGGGGGCCCAGGAACAGGGAGCCTAGTCTTTCCTAATCTGAGTCTATCCCTGCAAGGCCAGTGAGGCTCTGGAACTCTTGGCTCAATGTTTCAGGCTCATATTTTTTCTTTCCAGAGTGTGTCTCTTACCCTGGAATGTTGGTTGGGGTTTCTCCCCTCCTTTTGGGCATTCATTTTTCCAATGGCCAAGCTCCTTGCAGAAAGCACACTCGTTGGACTGTAGGGGTGCCTGTCTTCCTCCCCGGGGGGGGGGGGGGTTTTTTTTTTTGTGCCAGGGTCCAGGCCGGGTTGGGGGGTGCTGCCCAAGGGGGTGCCTTTCTCCCCCCCCGGGGGGGGGGGGGGTTCTTCTTCTTTGATGCAGAGTTCCAGT
>NW_007728681.1:235872-245052 GCF_000696425.1 Galeopterus variegatus | reverse complement strand
TGCCAGGGTCCAGGCCGGGTTGGGGGGTGCTGCCCAAGGGGGTGCCTTTCTCCCTCCCCGGGGGGGGGGGGGTTTTTTTTTTTTGTGCCAGGGTCCAGGCCGGGTTGGGGGGTGCTGCCCAAGGGGGTGCCTTTCTCCTCCCCCGGGGGGGGGGGGGGTTCTTCTTCTTTGATGCAGAGTTCCAGTCTGGATTGAGTGCTGCTGCCAAGAGTGCTGCCTTCTGCCTTGGGTGTTTATCCACTTCCTTTTGGGCCTCTGAGTCCCAACTGATGAATACCTTGTTGGCCACCTCCAGGAGCTTTGTGGCATTCATTACAGCAAAACCTTCCAACTTTTGAAGTTTGTGATATATATCGGCACAGGACTGGGCCACAAAGGCTGTGTTGACCATCTGTTGATTCTCAGCTGCCTTGGGATCAAATGGTGTGTAGACCTGGAAGGCCTCACATAGCCTTTCATAAAATTATGCAGGTGGCTTGTCCAGTTTCTGGGTCATGATCATCATCTTGGACATATTAGTGGGTTTCTTGGCCCCTGTTCTCAGCCCTTGGAGGAGGGCCTCCCTATATCAGCAGAGTTGATTTCTCCTTTCTTCTCACTGAAGTCCCAGTTTGGTGCATCATCTGGTTTGTCATCTCTTGACCAGTTTTCAGGATCCATGGTGACTGTGGGTACCTGCTGTTGTAACCACTGCCTCACTCCAGGAAGCATGCATCACCATTCCTTGGTGCTGAAGAGGGTGAGGAGTAACTGATGACAGTCTTCCCAGATGGGCTTCCCTGGTGGTTGAGGAAAATTGACTCCAAGAGACTGATGAGAGCCTGGGCTTTTTCCAACTATGATGGAGTATGGTGTTTCCAACTCAGGAGATCCATAGTTGTAAAGGGTTGTTAGAAGAAGAGGGGGTGCCTTGGCTGTACATTGCCATCTGGATTGATCTGCTGTGGGTCTCAGGTCTCCTGCAGAGGCAAATGGTGGGTTGGAACCTGTTGGGTGGAGTGGAGTCACCTTCCACCAGTTCAGGACTCTCTGGCAATGATGCTAGTGGGGCTGATGGAACTGAAGCCAGGGGGCTGTCTGGCAAGGGGTGCCTGGGGCCAAGTGTTCCTGAAGGAGTGGGATACAGCGGAGGCAAGAGTTCTTCACCTGAATTTCCTTGATATATAGGTCACTTTGTTTCTTGCTGGTTGTGCTCTGACTACTGGACTGCTCATGCAGCAAGAACCTTACACTTTCCTTTATGAACACAGAATCAGACCCAGGGCAGCAGGGTCAGAGCTATTGCCAACCAGGAGTCTATGTATGGAAATTGATCCAGGTGCCGTAGCTCCCCTGTTATGACCTCAAAAACTGCTCAAACGTTTGGGAGGTCTAGGGTCCCTTCTGAAGGCAAGCCAACCCCAAAGGTGGGCCATTCTAATTCCCACAGTGTCCATAGTTTCCTGGGGGTCATTTTAATTCTGTACTTCCCAGAGTAGCCCTTTTGAAAGTTCTTTAAGATGCATTTAAGGACAGTAGGTTTTGAAGCACTTGTCCCCATACTTAATTCTAGTCTCCTGTTCCTGTCTCAGGCATTTATATCCCAAATAGCATTGGTGCTGTCATTCAACAAAAGTTTGGAGCTCCCAAAATTGTTACTGACAGACCAGGTTCAGCTTGCCTTCTCATATTAAACAAACAACCTGAAAGTTCAAAAGTTGGTGCAAGGATTGGAAGGTTCATTCAGATTGCTGGTACTCAACTAAATGTCTAACCAAGCAAACAAACAAAAGAGAAAAGGGGAGCAGTGGGTTCCAGTTTAACCTAGTCCCAATTAGTAGGGCTAACCCATTCTGCTGATATGGAACTTGATAAAAGCAATTTTCCCACTGCTCTTGGCACAAAGAAGAAAAGTACCAACTAGATTCAAATCAAAGAAACAAAGCATAGCCAGGAGCTCTCCAGGGTGAACCTATACAGTAGTGGATACAATCCAACCAAACAGCAGAAGAGGGCTCAGAAATCCAGAGAAAGGGAAGGAGAATTTTAGTGGCTTCCAGACTTCCAGTCTCTTTGGAGGGGTGGGAATGAATTCCCATCATTCTCATGCATTTACCATCAGAGGGAACCTGCTCAAGTAAGGTCTTCATGGTGTAGGACTGGTCTTCCCACCTCTGCTAGTTACCCATCACGGCATACTGTTGCCAGCCAGAGGGAGCATGCTTCTCACAGGTTGAGAGGAGTTTAAGTTGTAGTTGTCCAGCCGTCATTTTAAAGAGGAAGAAAAGGGGAAGTAAGGAGAGTAAAAGAGAATAAAGCATTGCCCTGTCAGAATTTAGGCTGGGTACTCCAGGAGAGACTTGCCAGCAGCAGAGACATGGGAGCAAAATAGTCCCAGTGGACACTTGCCTCTTGTAGCTAGAGTCTTCTGTGGTGCCCAAAGCTTTCCAATTTTTGCCAGTAATTAAATTAGGCTCTTGGATTCCAAAGTCTTAGAAATGAACAATGTACCCAGCAGTAAAGCAAGCAATGCTTTATTAAAAGAGGAGATAGACTTAAGCATAAGGGGGGTGGGTTCCCTTCTTAGTGGCTGAGTGGGGGCTTCACCCTTGGGGATGTATGGAGCTCATGTATGGGGAAGGGACCTCTATGGCAGAATGGGCAATGGATCTCCTGGAGCAAACAATGTGAAAGGACATACCACTCCTCGGAAGTCAAGTAAACATCACCTAGGTCTGAAAAAAAGCATTTGCCTCTCTTTCAGAGGCACTAGAGGGTGCTCAGAAATAAACAAAGGCCTTTTTTCACCACGTATGGGACCCCTGCCAGATCCCTCCTTACAGCAGAGACACAACCGACAAAGGGGTGGGGAATTCCCTCTCCCTTTCAGAAGGGGAAACAATCTGGTGTCTGCCTGGCTGCATTGCCTGAGGGACTTTGGGTCCATCTTGGCTAAGGTGTGTCCGTATAAACCCCAGGCCTGGTCCAGTACACCAGGGACTGGAAAAACTGTTATGCTGTATGTTGTGGCCATGGAACTGCAGGTTAGGACCTACTCAGAAACCACCGAAGGGCCTTGGTTCCATACACAAACACTCACACACTCACACAGAAGTGAAGATATTTTTCTCTCCCCCAATCCTGATCTAAACTGAACAGAGGGACCTCATGACAAGATCTCAACCAGATGGGCCTTACTATAAGGCCCTGCACAGATGGACCTACAAGGTCCGGCCCAGATGGACCTTACTATGAGGTCCTTAACCCAGATGGGCCCTCAAAGAGATCCTTTCAGGAGGCGATCAAGCTCCCCTTCTGCCCAAAGGTGGGCCTGAACTGAATTGATGATTGGGGGGCGGGGTCCTACCTGTCCTGCAGGCAGCAGGGGTCTGACTCATCCTTCCCTCATTTGAGTGCAGTCAGACAGGTGCTCCCTAGGATTTGCAAGGTCCTGTTCTCTGAGGTCCTAACAAAATTGCCGGGTGGTGCCTCCTCAGTCCTTCATAGTATTGCCAATCCGCCGGATCCCCCTGCCCAGATCAGTGGCTCAAGGGGCCAGTCTGAGTTGCTTCCCAGCCATCACATCAGAAAATATTATGGAATGAACTTGACAAAGAAGTGGTCAGAGCTCAGAGGGTTGGAGAGTCAGGTATTTTATTATGCCAGCGGGTCCAGATGAGCTAGCACTCCAAGCTCTGAGCCCCAAGTTTAGGTTTTACAGGGTTTATGTAGGCAAACTCTTCTGGATTTTAGGTTTTGCTTTCTCAGCGTTCACGTAGCTAGTACAGTAATATGTTTCATTTCTCAGCATTTATGTAGCTATTGTGATAAGCAATCACAGTTTACAGAAACAGGAGTGCAGAGCAGTTGATTATAAGTAAAGCTGATACAATAGCAGGTTCTGTTTTAAAGGCAAAACAAGCTACTGAAAGAATTAATTTTGAATTTTTCCATCACAACATTGCACAGTATAATCATTTTTTATGACACTTTACCAATTTCTCATTAACCACTCCTCTGCCTCCCCATTCCCAACTCTGGTGGCCTCAGTTCTGTTCTCTCCTTTTGAAAATTCAACTGATTATTGTGATTGTTCTCTTTCTATCTTTCTTTTTACTTCTTTCTCTCTCTCTCTCTCTCTCCCCCTTCCTTCCTTCCTTCCTTCCTTCCTTCCTTCCTTCCTTCCTTCCTTCCTTCCTTATTTCTTTCTTTATTTTTTAGCTCCCACTTATGAGTAAGAGCATGCAGTATTTCTCTTTCTGTGCCTGGCTTATTTCCCTTAGCATAATTTTCTCTAAGTTCATCCCTGTAGCTGTGAATAGTAGAATTTCATTCTTTTTATGGCAAAACAGTATTCCATTTTGTATATATTTCACATTTTCCTTATCCAGTCATCCATCTATGGACATTTAGGTTGGTGCCAACTGTTAGCTACTGTAAATAGAGCTGTGATAAACATGGGAGTGCAGATTATCCCTTCAACATGATGATTTTCATTCCTAGTGGGGTTGCTGGATTGTATGGTAGTTCTATCTGTAGTTGTTTGAGAAACCTCCATACTGTTTCCTATAATTGTTGCACTAATTTACAGTCCCACCATCAGTGTAGGAGAGTTCCTCTTTCTCCACATCTTCTCTGTCTTTTTGATAGTAGCCAATCTAAATGACATGAGATGATATCTCAATGTGGTTTTGATCTGCATTTCCCTTGTATTAGTTCATTTCTATTGCTTCTAACACAATGGAACTGGGTGATTTATAAGAAAACAAAATTTATTGCTTATAGTTTCAGAGGCTTGGAAGTCCAAAGTCCAGGGAACACTCATGACAAAGACCTTCTATGGTCATGAGTTTGGTGATGCAGGGTCTTACATGGTGAGAATGATGGAGAAGAGAGAGAGTTAGCTCTTCATTTATTCTCTTTTTAAAGCCCTCAGAACCACGCCTACAACCACTATTAAAACATTCCCTATGGTGGGATCCTCACAATCCAATCACCTCTTAAAAACTCCATATTTCAATTACCATAATAAGATTTCCCACATTAAACAGTTACAGTGGGAATTAAGTTGGCGGGGGGGATTCAATCCAAGGCATCTGGATGCTTAGTGATGTTGAACATTTTTTTATGTGTCAGTGGCCATTTGTATGTGCTCCTTTGAGAAATGCTTATTCAGCTCCTTTGCCCATTTTTTAATCAGGTTTTTTTTTTAGCTATTAAGTTATGAGTTCCTTGTATATTCTGTATATTAATTCCTTGTCAAATGTGTAGTTTTCAAATATTTTTTCCATTCTGTAGGTTGTTTTTTCACTCTGTTAATTGTTTCTTTTGCTGTGCAGAAGCTTTTTAGTTTGATATAAACCAATTTGTTTATCTTTTCTTGTCTGTGCTTTTGGGGTCTTATTATAAAGTCTTTGCTTGGTCCCACTTCCTGAAGTGTTTCCCCTATGTTTCCTTTTAGGAGTTTTATAGTTTCAGGTCTTACATTTGTGTCTTTCTTCCATTTGAGTTGATTTTGGTATATAGTGAGAGGTATGGGTCTAGTTTCATTCTTCTACATATGGATGTCCAACTTTCCCAGCACTATTTATTGAAGAGACAGGCTGTTCCCCAATGTATATTCTTGTTGCCTTTGTCAAAGATCTGTTGGCTGTAAATATGTGAGTTGATTTTTGGGTTCTTTATTCTCTTCCACTGGTCCAAGTGTTTGTTTTTGTGTTAGTACCATGCTGTTTTTGTTACTATGGCTTTGTAGTATAGTTTGAAGTCAGGTAGTGTAATGCCTCTGGATTTATTTATTTTATTTTTTGCTCAAGATTGCTTTGTCTATTGGGGGTCTTTTGTCATTCCATATGAATGTTAGGATTGTTTTCTCTATTTCTGTAAAGAAAATCATTTGTATTTTGATGGGGATTGCACTGAATTCACAGATTTCACAATTTTTTTATGTGTTGCTGTATTCTGATTGCTAATATTTTGTTGAGGATTTTTGTGTTTATGTTCATCAGAGATATTGGCCTGTAGGTTTGTTGTTGTTTTTGTTGTATCTTTGTCTGGTTTGGGTATCAGGGTGATCCTGGCCTCATAGGATGAGTTTGGGAGAATGGCCTCTATTTCAATTTTGTTGGAATAGTTTAAACAAAATTGGTATTAATTGGTATTAGGTTTGGAAGAATTCTACAATAAAGCCATCCAGTCCTGGGCTTTTCTTTGTTGGGAGACTGCTGATTACTGCTTCAATTTCATTGCTTGTTATTGGTGTGCTCAGGTTTTCTGTGTCTTCTTGCTTTATTCTTGGTAGTTTATTTGTGTCCATGAATTTATCCATTTCCTCCAGGTTTTTAAATTTGTTGGCCTGTAGTGGTTTATAGTAGTCTTTAATAATTCTTTTTCTGTATTTCTGTGGTATTGGTTGCAATGTCTCCTTTTTCCTTTTTGATTTTTGTTATTTGGGTTTTCTCTGTTCTTTTTTTAGTTAGCCTAGGTAATGATTATTTTGTATATCTTCTCAAGAAACCCACTTTTGTTTTGCTAATCTTTTGTACTGTTTTTTAAGTCTCTATTTCAATTAGTTATACTTTGATCTTAATCAATTCTTTCCATTTACTAATTTTGGGATTGGATTATTTTTGTTTTTCTATTTCTTTGAGGTATAGCATTAGGTTGTTTACTTGAAATCTTTCTGTTCTTTTGATGTAAACATTTATTGCAATAAACTTCCCTCTTCCTACTGCTTTTGCAGTATCCCACGTTTTGGTATGATGTATATTTATTTTTATAAGTTTCAAGAATGTTTTTGATTTCCTGTGTAATTTCTTGGACTCATAGGGTGTGTAGGAGCATGTTGTTTAATTTCCATGTGTTAGTATCAATTCCAGAGTTACCTTTGTTATTGATTTCTAGTTTTAATACCCTGTGGTTTGAAAATATATTTGAAATGATTTTAATTTTTAAAAATTTGTTGAGATTTGATTTGTGACCAAATGTGGTTTATCATGGAGAATGTTCCATGTTCTTATGAGAAGAACATATATTGGATGAAATGTTCTGTAGATACCTGCCAGTTTCAATTGGTCTAATGAGTAGTTTAAGTCCTGTGTTTCTCTGTTGATTTGTTGCTTAGATGATCTGTCCAGTGCTAAGAGAGTGGTGTTCAGGTCCCAACTATTATTGTATTAAAGTCTATGTCTTTCTTTAGGTCTAACAATGTTTGCTTTATTTATCTGGATATTCTGATATTGTGTGCATATATATTTATGGTTGTTATGTCTATTAGCTGGATATATCCCTTTGTCATTATATAATACCCTTGTCTCTTTTTATGGTTTTTAGTTTAATGTCTATTTTATTTGATATAAGAATAGCTACTCCATATCAGTTTTGGTTTCTATTTGTGTGCTATATCTTTTTCCATCCCTTTACTATTAGTCTGTTTTGTCTTTATAGGTAAGGTGAATCTCTTGAAGACAACATATAGGTGAGTCTATCTTTTTTATTCAGTCAGTCAGTCTGTGTCTTTTTAGTGGGAAATTTAAACCATTTACATTTAAAGTTGTTATTGAAAAGTATTATCTTATTCCTGGCATGTTATCAGTTTTTGTTTGGGTGTTTTAAATATCTCTTGTTCCTTTCCTCCCCTTTGATTGTTTTTGGTATTTGTTGGTTTTTAAAGGTGGTAACATCTAATTTTTTCTCTCTCATTTGCATTTTTGTTCTACCAGTGGGTTTTGTTCTTTCTTGTATATTCATGGTAGTGATTATGGTCTTCTGGATTCCAGATGTAGGACTCCCTTGAGGATTTCTTTTAGGGCCAGTTACATGGTGGTGAACTCACATAGTTTTTGTTTGACTGAAAAATACACTATTTCTTGCTCATTTTTGAAGGATAGCTTTGCTGGGTATAGTATCCTTGGATGGTAGGGTTTTTGTTTGTTTGCTTTGTTTTATTTTCAGTATTATTTATTTATTTAGTTTTAAATTTTTACTTATTTATTTTTAAATTATGAATATTAATGAGCTACAGAGATATTGTCACCCCTCCTGCCCATGATGTGAGAGCCATATTCATACTGGGGGCATACCTATTACCAGAAATTGCTTCTGTTTTTTAGTATTTTGAATGTATCATCCCATTCTCTTTTCACTTGTAGAGTTTCTCTTGAGAAGTCTGTTGTTAATCTGATGGTGACTCCATTATAGGAGACTTAGCACTTTTCTCATTGTTTTTACGTTTTCTCTTTGTCTTTGAATTTTGCCAGTTTGACAATAATGTGTCTTGGAGAAGTCCTTATTGAATAGAATGTTGTTGGGATCTTTGAGCCCTCCAAATCTGAAGGTCTGTGTCTCTCCCTTTACCTGGGAAGTTATATGCTATTATTTCATTGAGTATGTTTTTAATGTCTTTTTTTCCTCTTCTCCTTCTGGAACTCCCATGATTTGGATGTTTGTGCACTTAATAAGTGCAAACATATAGCTGTATGCTATATGTCTTAGATTTTTTTTTCATTTTTTAAATTGTTTTTTCTTTCTCTTTGTCCAGCATGGCTATTTCATATATTAGTCCATTTATGTTGCTTATAACAAAATACCTGAAACTGTGTACTTTGCAAGAAAATGAAATTTCTTGCTTACAGTTTTGGAGGCTGAGAAGTCCAAAGTCCAGGGAACACAGCTGGTAAGGGTCTTGGCAGTGACCCAGGAGTCACAAGGTAGAAAATGGTGGAACAGAGAGAGATCAACCTCTCATGTGCTCTTTTAAAGCCCTCAGAACCATGCCCCTGACTACCATTATTAATCCATTCACTACATGGTCCTACAATCTAATAACCTGTTCAAGGCCCCTCTTTTCACTTACCTTAATAGGACTTCTCATCTTTAACAGTTACAGTGGGAATTAAGCTTATCATATATGAACTTTGGTGAAAAAATTCGGTCAATCCACAGCATTTCAAAAAGACTGTCTGCAAAATCAGAAATTCTTTCTTCTGCTAGCTCTAGCCTTCTTCTTAAGCTCTCAGTTGTGTTTTTTATTTATTTTGTTGAATGAATCTTTCAGTTTCAGGAGTTCTGCTGCATTTTTAAATTTTTTTAAATTTTTATTTATTTATTTATTTATTTATTTTTCTTCCTAATTTTATTTTGTTGATATACAATAAGGTTGATTATTGTGGCCCATTACTGAAACCCCCCTCCCTCCTCCCT
>NW_007728681.1:181442-234768 GCF_000696425.1 Galeopterus variegatus | reverse complement strand
CCTTGGTTAACTCAATTCCTAAGTATTTTATTGTAAATGGGCAGGCTTTCTTGATTTCTCATTCTGCATGTTCACTATTGGTGAATAGAAATGCTACTGATTTTTGTGTGTTGATTTTGTATCCTGCTACTGTGATGAACTCATTTATCACCTCCCGGAGTTTTTTTGTAGAGGCTTTGGGCTGTTCGATATATAAGATCATGTCCTCTGCAAACAGGGACAGTTTGACTTCATCTTTTGCAATCTGGATGCCCTTTATTGCCTTCTCTTCTCTGATTGCTCTGGCTAGTACTTCCAACACTATGTTGAATAGGAGTGGTGAGAGTGGGCATCCTTGTCTGGTTCCTGTTCTTAAAGGAAAAGCTTTCAGTTTTTCCCCATTCAGGATGATGTTGGCAGTGGGTTTATCATATATGGCTTTAATTATGTTGAGATACTTTCCGTCTGTACCTAACTTATAGAGTATCTTTGTCATGAATGAGTGTTGAATTTTATCAAATGCTTTTCAGCATATATAGAGATGATCATATGGTCCTAGTCTAGAGTATTGTTTAGATCTTGTGTTTCTTTGCTGATTCTTTGCCTAGATGATCTGTCCAGTATTGACAGTGGGTGTTCAGTTTTATGTTTGATTTCATAATTATGGTGTATCACATTTATTGTGTACATTCAACCAAACTTGCATCCCTGGGATGAATCCCACTTGATCGTGGTGAATAATTTTATGTATGTGTTGTTGTATTGTGTTTGATAATATTATGATTGTTATGTCTTCTTGATGGATCAGTCCTTTTATCATTATGTAGTGTCCCTCATTAACTTTTTTTAAGGTTTTTAGTTTAAAGTCTACTTTGTCAGATATAAGAATAGCTACTCCAGCTCGTTTTTCTTTTCTGTTTGCATGGTAAATCTTTTTCCATCCTTTCACTCTTAGTCTATGTGAGTCTTTATGGGTGAGGTGGGTCTCTTCAAGGCAGCATATAGTTGGGTCCTCCTTTTTAATCCAGTCAGCCAGTCTGTGTCTTTTAAGACACAGGGGAATTTAAGCCTTTTACATTAGGAGTTGGTATTGACAGGTGTTGATTTATTCCTAGCATTTTATTGATTGTTGTTTGGTTGTCTTAGGTGTCTTTTGTTCCTTGCTTTCTGATTTACTGTTTGTTTTCTGTGTTTTTTGGTTCCTTAGGATGTAGATAGCCTTTTCATTTGTTTGTTTTCTCTTCATGTATGTCAGTATTACTATACTAGTGGGTTTAGATTTTTCTTGGGTTTTTATGGCAATGGTGGTTATTATTCAGGAAACAAACCCAGTACAAGAAATTGTTGAGAATTTCTTGTAAGGGTGGTCGTGTGTTGGTGAACTCCCTTAGTTTTTGTTTGTCTGAGAAATATACTATTTGCCCTTCATTTCGGAAGGATAGCCATGCAGGGTAGATTATTCTTGGCTGACAATCTCTGGCTTTTAGTATTTTGAATATATCCTCCCATTCCTTTCTGGCTTTTAGGGTTTGTGATGAAAAGTCTGATGTTAGCCTGATTGGGGCTCCCTTATAGGTGATTTGACACTTCTCTCTTGCAGCTCTCAAGATTCTTTCTTTGTCTTTGAGTCTTGCCAATTTGATTATAACATGTCTTGGAAAAGATCTTTTTGGGTTGAATACATTTGGAGATCGTTGAGCTTCTTGGATCTGAAGATCTGTGATTTTTCCTGTACCTGGGAAGTTTTCTGCCAGTATTTTGTTGAATATGTTTTCAATGCAATCTCCTTTTTCCTCCCCTTCTGGGATACCCATGACTCGGATATTTGAGCGTTTAAGGTTGTCTGGTATCTCTCTCAGATTTTCTTCAATGCCTTTGATTCTTTTTTCTTTTTTTTTTTGTCTGCTTGTGTTATTTCCGCCAGCCCATCTTCAAGTTCAGAGGTTCTCCCTTCAACTTCAACAAGCCTGCTGGTTAAACTCTTGGTTGTGTTTTTTATTTCGCTGAATAGCTTCTTCAGTTTGGCAAGTTCTCCTACATTTTTTTCAGGGCATTGATTTCCTTGTACATTTCCTCTTTCAGGTCCTGTATACTTTTCCTCGTTTCATCATGATGTCTAGCTGAGTTTTCTTGTATCTCATTCAGTTTCCTTAGAATTATCACTCGAAATTCCTTGTCAGTCATTTCAAGGGCTTCTTGTTCTATAGGATCTAGAGCTTGAGATTTACTATCTTTACATGGTGTACTTTCTTGATTTTTCATGTTTCTGGTATCTTTTCTTTGATGTTTATTCATTGTGGCAAGGGGTTTCACAGTCCACAGGTTTGACACTATTGCCTGACTAAGATGTTGCTGGGGTTGCCAATTTGGTATGGCTACCTCAGTGAGTACTCAGTTGGACACTAGTGCCAGGCAAGTCCAAAATTGACTACCAGGAAGATGGTGGGGCGCTCGTGCCGCTCCCTCGTTGCACTCTCACGGCGGCCTCCGCAGCCAGAGTGGCCCCAGCCACCTCTCGCCGCCCCTGGCACTCCTGGCTCCTGGTCTCACCGCAGCCTGCTCAGTCTCTCTCTGGCTCATGGTTCCAGCGGCGGCCGGGGCCGGGGAGGCGACAGCCCCCTCCCCGGCAAAAACTGCAGTCACCGGACCCCAAGTCCTGGTGGCAAGGTGCACAGCCCTGCCTGGCACTGAGGGCAGCAGCGGCGAGGCTGGGCGCTAAGTGGCAGTCCCTCCCAGTGGCTTCTTTCCAGGAAGGATTTTGTAAATTTCACAAAATGGTGCATGCTCCAAACCTCAGTGCTTGTATTTTGAGAGTCCCCTTCAAGGTCTCAGCAATCCTTCAGAACAATCCACCTGGGTAGTAGCAGCTACCCCTGGTGCAAGCCAGGACACTAGAGATTCTGACTCACCATCAGGCTTTCTGAGTTCCTCTTCTTGCTGGTGGCCTCTGGGACCCTGCCTGCGCAGGGCGTGGGCGGCTCACTCCCGTCCCACCGCCATGTTCCTGCTGCATTTTTTTAAAGGTCTCTTTGTGAAATTCCTCCTTCGTATCCTGGATAGTTTTTCTTATTTGGTTATTTCATCTTACTGAGTCTTCTTGAATCTCACTGAGTTTACTCAAGATCATTGCTTGGAATTCCTTTTCAATCATTTCTAGGGTTTCCTGCTCTCTGGAGTCTGGTACTTGATAATTATTGTATTCCTTTGATGTTGCCATATTTTCTTGTTTTTTTTTTGTTTGTTTGTTTTTTGTTTTTGTATTTTTTGTATCTCTACATTGATGTTTCATCATCCAGTAGAGCAGTTGCTTCTTCTTTTACTCTGGAGTGGGCTTTGAGGAGGGAGACTTCTTCCCCAAGATGTGTTTTAAATTGACTGCTGACTAGAGTGTTTTAGTATTGGCTCCAGGTCAATGTAGCAGTATAGTTTCTGTGTGGGTACTTTGGTTGTATTCAGTGTTGGAGTTGTGTGTGAGTGCCTCTGTGGCCTAGGCACTGGGGCACTTAGTGATTCCTCATGGAATTTAGTAACACTATGTTGGGTTGTTGAGGATATGGGTGAGCTCTTGAATTCCTGGGAGAGGTGCCTGGAAGAGGTGGCTGGGATATGTGACCTTGGGTGGGCTTGTTGGCACCCTGGCTATCATCCTGTGATGCTGATGGGTGCCTGGGGCATACTGGAGCTCCTCAATTTGGATGAGTGGCCCTGGATGGGATATCTCTTTCCTGTTTCCCAAAGGCAGAGTCTCCTCTTGGGTCCTTGCTTCCCCTGGTTGGAAGATGGTGTGGTGGTAGTTGTGAATTTTCTTTATATAATTTGGACATCCTGGTTTCTGCACTTTCTGGAAATTGTGCTCATGATCCTCGCCAGATCAAGGCAGTTGTGTAGGCTGTGCATGTATATCCTGTCCCCAAGTGCTTTATCGTGGGGGGGAGCAGCATAATTCCCCTGTGGGTTTAGCCACTGGATCATGGGCCTGCACTCACTCATCCCTTTCCCTGGGCTCCACTGGTGACCCTCTTGTGTCAATGCAGTAGAGTCATCAGTGGGCTATCTGCATGGTGGCAGTGGCTGCTGCTGTGATGGTGCCTGTGGCTATGTTGGAGGACAGTCCTTGCAGCAACAGTGGTGGCAAGCCATCCTTGCAGTGACAGTGGCTATAGTTACCATCTGCACAGCAGCAGTGGCAGGCAGCCCACACAATGGTGTCCTACACTCCTGTCATCTGTAAGCAGGGGTTTCCCTCAGCTCCTGAAAGTCTCTGCACTCCTGCCATCTCTTGGAGGGTGCTACTGTCTGGAAGGCTACTGTTTGATTTCAGGTTTCACTGCTTTCTTTCAAGGAATCAGAAAGTTGCAGGAACCATAGGAAAGTATTGTCATGATTACATCCATCTCTTGTACTTGATTGGGTTATTCACAGGAAATTATTTGTAGCTCTTTATAAAAATGGCTGCCTGCTGATGCTGAAGAAAATAAAATGAGGTTTTTTATTCTATTCAATCTTCCATATTTCATGGTAATGCCTTTTATTGGCACAATCTAACTAAGAATCCACTGGCAGATGTCTTGGGGAATATAGTTCCCAGGTCTCTACTCCTTTTTCTCCAGGGGAGAAGCTAGAAGGGGGAAAATGATGATGCATTACCAACAGGCACAAGAAATGAAGGAGAGAAAGGTATCAATGGTAGTTTTCTTATGTTTCTGGCATAGGTAACTAAATAGTTGTTAGTGTCATATGACCATATAGAAAATAGTAGAAGATGATCATATTTGTGGGTACTAGTTGTGATAGTATTAGCTACACGAATAGTAGACATTTATATAATACTAATGTGTGCTAGGCACTGTTCTAAGTGCTCTACATATATTAACTTATTTAAGGTTCACATAAATTTATGAGGTAGGTATTGATATTCTTCTTATTTATAGATGAGAAAACTGGCACGCCAAGAAGTTCAGAAAATTGCCCAAGGACAGAGAGCTAGTAAGAGGTAGAGCTGGGATTTCAAACCAGGCAGCCTGGCTCCAGAGTCTGTTATTTTAACCCATATAAACTACTGTGAAAATATACGTAAATTGGATTTGGGCATGAGTTTGAAAAACCTTGAAACAATTGAAAAGAAATGTCAAGTGACAGTTGAAAAGAAATGCTAAGTAGCTGAATAGTTGGGAAACTTAGAGGTGAGGTCTGGCTGGAGATCTTAAAAGTCATCACATTGTAAAATATGTTGGGGGAATAAATGAGATTGCCTAGAAGGTGAGCACAGAGTTAGAGCGGAGGAATGCCTGGGATTGAGCTTGAAGTAACTCAAACATTTGATGGCCCTGTAGGAGCTTCAAAGGACCTGGAGAAGAACCAACAAAGGAGGCAGAAGTAAAATTAGATTACTATACTCTAAAATGCTGTGGAAGAACAATTTCCAAAAGAAGGGTATGATCAAAATGTCACAAAGAGTACATTGGTGACCTTATCCAGAGTAAATATGATAGAATGGTAGAGCAAGAAGTCACTTTAGAGTGGGTTAGAAATAAAGGGAGGGGATGATAGAAATGGTAAGCTTGGGCTATTTTAAGAAGCTTGATTATGATAAAGAGAAGAGAGATTCAGCTCTGGCTACAGGGGAGTTTCATTCGAGAGAGTTTTGTTTGTTTGTTTTTGAATTATTTGCTTGTTTTTAAGAGGAGAAAAACTTCAACATGTTTAAAAGCTGATGGAAAGAATCCAGTCAAAGGAGGGAGAGTTTGGGTGTATAGGAGGATGACGATGTGATCATTCAGGTGAAATTCCTGAGAAGGATAGAAAGTTGTCCGTAGATAGGGGGTGGGCCACTTCTTCTGTTGTAATTATAGGGAAGAGCAGAAGATAGTATTGGTGTGCAGAGTTTATAGCATGAGATTCTGTTTGGTGGTTTTAGTTTTCTCTGTGAAATAAGAGATGTAACCTGCTTAAGTGTTGGGACAGGAAAGTGAAGTAGGGGAGGATGGCAGAGACTAGTAAATAAAATATGGAATTGTGGTGTTGGTCAGGAGGACATTTTGAGAAACATAATAGGATTTCAGTGAAGTATTGTTTGCCAATTTGAAGATGGCATTACACATTTATTAGTGAAACCAATATGACCTGTTATGTGATATTTTTCTAGTAGGGTTTAGCTGCTCAGGTGTAGACATGGAGTAAATACATTACTCAATTTTTTGAGAGTTAGAGATTTTATCAGAAAGGAGCAACAAAAAAGAGAGACAAAGGATTTTAGGGTACTAATAGAGGTATAAATAAAATGATAGACAATTGACTATAAGTTGGATGAGAAAGAAAAAAGGAACAGGATAATAAATTAGGGGAAATTAGAAGGATCAGTGGACTTAAAGTTTATGTGGAGGTCAAAGAATGATTAAAGTGGGAATAGGTGATCAAAGAAAAGTGGACAGATGGTGGAATTTTTGGTTAATGACTGTATGGTAGAACATTTTTTATGATAAAGTCTCATGGTCCATGAAACTGAGTGGCTGAGGTTCAGAAAAGTCACCGGAGATGGGGAGAGCAAGGCATAATGGTGCTAGATACAAGTGGATTTTAAGTCAATCAGGATTATGGAAAGACTCGATTTGGGGAAGAAAGTACTGACCCAGGTATTTTATATTATATCTCCTTATGTTATGTTAGGTTAATTATACAATACTATATTATATTAGTAAAAGGAAAATAGCTAAATGTTATACTTATTAAACTTCACTCAAAAGTAAGAAAAAAATAATTATATTACTTATGTTATGGAATTCTCATTAGGCTCAGGGAATAACCAGCCTTGGGCCTGAAGGAAGCAGTGTGGTTTGATAACAGTGGACTTTGGAGTAAGACAAGACTGAATTTAAATGCTGATAACATTGGATAATTTACCTTATCCCTTTAAGCCTGAATTTTCTTTTTCTTTTCTTTTTTTCTATTTTGTGACCGGTAAGGGGATCACAACCCTTGGCTTGGTGTCGCCCGCACCGCGCTCAGCCAGTGAGCGCACCGGCCATCCCTATATAGGATCCAAACCCGCAGCGGGAGCATCGCTGCGCTCCCAGTGCCGCACTCTCCCAAGTGAGCCATGGGGTTGGCCCAAGCCTGAATTTTCAAATCACTTAAATGGGGTTGCTAATGCCAATTTTATGAAGGTCCTATCAGAATGAAATCAGATAAAAGATGTGGCACATCAACCACAATGCCTGGCATTTAATATGTGTCCAAGGAGTCTAAATTTTTCTCCTGTGAGGTGACCTATCCAGGGAAATACCACTTTTGAGTGGAAAACCTGTGAGCTGCCCTATTGGGTTTTGATGGAAAAAACAATTTTCTAAATTATAATTTTGTGCAAAAATATAAGCAAATAAATAGTTTGCCAATGGTGGCATTACCTCTTACTTCCTAAATTCCTTTATAATATGGAAATTTAATCCCATTCTGTGGTGATTACAATTCAGTCTCTGTATAATTACACCTAATAGTGATCTTGTTATGAATAACTTTGCAGAGAGAAATGCAGCTAAACAATGAAGTTGATTAGCTGAGGTTTACAGCATTCAGAGAATGACAAAAATAGGCCAGAGTCCTTGGCTGAATATTGATTAGTGAATGAAAACCAGAATTTTCTTTGAGATTCAAGAGTGTAGTTTTCTTCTGGCTCAAGTGAGGCCTAGGCAAGTTAGTGACAATTGTAACCACTTGTGGATAGAAAATATTGTTTTTATTACTTGTTAATGTTAAGTATGAAGTTTCTTGAGCTTCTAGTCAAGATGGCAGAATAGATGGTCCCCAGTGTCACTCTCTCCCATAAATCAACCAATTTATAACTATTAAAAAGCAACGACAGCCAAGCTGGGGCTGCTAGAGCTCAGGGGAAGTGGAGGAGAGACCTACAGAGTGCATGAAGGTGGGAGAAGCCATGATGAGAGAAAGAAAAAACTGCTCCAACCATTTCATGCCACAGCTGCTTTAAGGCTGGAGCTGCTGAATGCACAGAGCAAGAGCTGGTAAAAAGCTACAGCTGTGCTTTTTGGATGAAGTTGCTTGGAGGCAGCAGGAGAGAAGGCCTTGGTGGTCCCCAAGCCAGCAGTACCACCAACAGGGTTCTTGTGGACCTACGTAGGACTGAGAAGCCATAACAACTGAAAAAAAATGGAGCTACTCAGAGGCCAGTGAGTCATCGCAAGAGACCGGAGCATGGCCCATCCCATAGGAAGTGTTTGTAGCACAGGTGGTGGGGGAGACAGGCCCACTGGGGGAACACTGGGGCACTACAAGGACAGCTGATCTGCCCCCCAATCAGTGTAGGACCACTCAGAGGAGACTGGTCAGGAATATAGAATTGCATTGGGTGCAGTTTGATGAAAAGACTCAGGCTCAGACCAGTGTTTCTATACAACCCAGGTGCACCAGATTTCACCAGATCTGGAAGTACCTGTAAAGTCAACCATTACCACTGAACTGCACAAAAAGGGAAACAGCAGCAAAGCAGCAATTTAACTCAACCACAGAGCTCAAGTACCAGTCCCCACTTGAAGTCCCTCCATTTTAGAAGTAAGCAAAGGACAACAAATTAGTTCCAGTGCAGAGTTTAAGTGGTAGGAACAGCAAATAATCCAACACAGAACTGAAAGAAAAACAGAGTATCCACAACAGAGACAAAGTTTGATAACTAATAAAGGTCTTATTTCATGAAAGAACATCTATATATAACACCTAGAAGGATCAGAGGTCCCCTGGGCTACCAAGCCAGGAAGGGGGCAGGGCCAGGAGCCTCAGCCATGCCACTCAACACCCACAGCCAGTCCCTAGGATGGGGGCCTTGGGCCTCAGCCACACCCCCCAACAAGGGCAACCACCCTAGTGACGACCACTGAGCTACTGCAAGAAATGCCCTAGGCTCTCCCTAGCCAGGGTGGCCAGGGGCCGAGGGCCTTGTCCACGCTACCCCTGCATGAGCAACCAGCCCAGCGATGACCAGCAAACCTCAGCAAGAAGGGCCCCGGGTTCCTGAGCTGGGGTGGTGGGGGGCGAGGGCTATTGCCACACCCCCTTGACATCTGCACCCAGCCCGGCAATAACCAATCCACTGATGGAAGCCTATCGGTCTCCCCTTTGGGAATGGGGGGGGGTGCCACAGGCCTCAATCTCACCCCTCCTCCTTCTTCCATTCCATTTCCTTTCCCTTTCCCCCTCCTTCTTCCTCCCAACTGCTTTACAACAACATCGTAGAATGTAAAAAATAATATTAATACAATTAAAAAATAATAATAATGTTAAGTATAATCTATTGAGTGTCTATCATGTGCCAGGAGCTTCCAAACACTCACTCTGATTCCTATAATCCAGATGAAGAAGCTGAGGCTGGGAGAGATTAAATGAATTGCCCAAGTCTAAAGCAGAGTGAGAATTTGAATCCAAGTATGTCTTTTTTTTTTTTCCTTTTTGTCTTTTTTCGTGACCGGCAACGGATCGCAACCCTCAGTGTCGCGCCTGTACCGGACCAGGACCGGCAACGGGATTGCAACCCTCGGTGTTGCGCCCGCACCTCGTTCAGCCAGTGAGCGGCCGGTCTGTATGTGGGATCCGAACCCTCGGTGGGTCACTGTAGCAGTGCACCACCGGGCCGGCCCGAATCCAAGTATGTCTTTAAGGCCCGAGTATATCCCCTGTATCACAGTGCCTACAGGTAGAGCTCTCACAAGCATAGGGGTTATATTTCTGTGCTTTTTAAAAGAAACATGGATAATGAAGTTTCTTAGGAGACTGTATTAGTTAGAGTTCTACAGAGAAAAAGAACCAATAGGCGGTATATATGTTTACAAGAAGGGATTTATTATAAGAAATTAGCTCGCATTATTGTGGAGGCTGGCAAGTCCCACATCTGCAGTACGGGCTGGCAGGCTGGAAATCCAGGAAAGCTGATATGTGCAAATGAAGCCTGAAGGCGGTCTGCTGGAGAATTCCCTCTTGCTCAGGGATGTCCTTTTGTTCTGTTCAGATCTTCAACTGGTTAGATAAGGCCCACCCACATTATGGAAGGCAATCTGCTTACTCAAAGTTAATCTTGCCCCCAAACACCCTCTAAAATGACAAATAGAATTAAGTATCACAGAGACTTAGGAGAGTTTGCTTTGTTCTCCAGGAGGTGGAATTGAACAGTCACTTATATAATTTTCCACTTTAATAATTATCAGGGCTTACTTAATAGGGCTGATGGGAAATTACAGTAGGTTAGATGGTGCTATAGTATTTTAAGAATAAGCTATAATTCACATATTCATAACAAATAAAATTCTAATTGTAAAAATCCAGTCCCTGAGATTTAGTTTTAAAAGCTACCACTTTAGGGATAACAACAGTCTCTTCAGGCTGGCCTTTGTAATAACAGCAACAACAACAACAATAATAATATAGATAATAATAATATTGATAATAATAGTTAACATTTATTGATTGCTTCTTTGTGCCAGGAATAAGTTCTGAGTGCTTTTCATGTGTTATATCATTGAATTGTCTCATCACTAGGAAGAAGGCATATTATCATTATTTTATACTTTCTACTGAAAAAAAGATTAGTAAATTGGCCACAGTAACACAGATAGAAAGGTGTGGATCCAGGATTCAAATAAAGATGGTATGTTTTCAGCATATGCAACACATAAATGAGATTTGGGGCACCAGAGTGGATTTGCCCCAAAATCTTCCTTATACTTGTCACAGTGTCAGAAGTTGTAATTATTAGAAGAATCAAAACATTGGAAGATCAAATTCAACACTCAGTACTAATTGTGTGTCCAGCACTCATGAATGTTCCAAGGAAGACAGTAAGAGTAATGAACTGAACTCCTACTTTGAAAGAGCTCGTAGCCTCATGGGAGAGGCTTGAATAATCCCAGGGGGAGGAAATGCTCTGGGCTGAATTTCATTTATACTTTTAGTATATTGTGTCCTTGTATTTAGGGGGTGGGAATTCCAGATGTTTTTGTTTTGTTTTTATTTTTTAGCTCAACTTAGTTTTGTTTTTGTTTTTTATTGTGGTAAGAACATAACATGAGGTCTTAGATTTTTAATTGTATAATAAGCTGTTGTTAATGGGCAAAATATTGTACAGCAGATCTCTAGAACTTATTCATCTTGTATAACTGAAACATTATACTCATTGATTAGCAACTCCCTATTTCCTCTTCCCCCAGAACCTGCCAATCACCATTCTATTCTTTGCTTCTATGGGTTTGATTATTTTAGATTACTCATATAACCAGAATCATGCGATATTTGTTCTTATGGGACTGGCTTATTTCACTTAGCATAATTCCTCAAGGTTTATCCACGTTGTTGCATATCACAGAATTTCCATTTCAAAAGGATGATAATACCACATTTTCTTTATCCATTCATTGACTGAAACATTTAGGTTGTTACCACATCTTTATTATTATTATTATTGAGACACAATTGTACATTATCTATGGGGTACAGCGTTTAAATATCAATACCTATATGCAATATGTAATACTCAAATCAAGATAATTACTATATTTATCATTACACACAATATATTCTTTTTGGGGCCCTCTAGCAATTTCTCACTAACCCCCTTCCCTCTCACTTTTTCCCTCCTCTGGTGGCCTCAGTTCTATTCTCTCCTTTTGAAAGTTCAAGGAATTATTGTCATTGCTATATCTTTCTTTCTTTTTAAATTTATTTGTTTATCCTTTTAGCTCTCACTTATGAGTGAGGACATGCATTTCTCTTTCTGTGCCTGGCTTATTTCACTTAACATATTTTTCTCTAAGTTCATCCATGTAGCTGTGAATAGCAGAATGTCATTCTTCGTTATGGCAAAGTAGTATTTCAGTTTGTAGATATTCCACATTTTCCTTATCCAGTTGTCTGTCAATGGAAATTTAGGTTGGTTCCAAATCTTGGTTACTGTGAATAGAGCCACAATAAACATAGGAGTGCAGGTATCCCTTTGACATGTAGATTTCCTTTCCTTTGGGTATGTACCCAGTACTGGGATTGCTGGATTGTATTGTAGTTCTATCTGTAGTTGTTTGAAAAATCTCCATACTATTTTCCATAATAGCTTTACTAATTTATAGTCTTTTGAACAGTATAAGAGGGTTTCCCTTTCTTCACATCCTTGTCAGCATTTGTTTTTTTCTGCCTTTCTGATAATGGCCAGGATAACTGTTGTGAGATGATATCTCAATGTGGTGTTGATTAGCATTTCCCTGATGCCTCTTTAACGAGTGGTTCTGGGGAAACTGGACATCCATATGGACATCCAAGGGAAGAGGAAATGGGCTGTTGCTAATCAATGCTAATCAATAGTGATGTTGAGCATTTTTTCATGTGTCTGCTGGCCATTTATAAATCTTCCTTTGAGAAATGCCTATTCATTTCCTTTGTTTTACCTTATACATTTAGGTAAGTGATATATTTCATTACATGAAGAGTAAGTAAAGAATCAACTTTCACTTTTTTCTATGTAAATATCCAGTTTTTCCAGTTATTATTGTTGAAAAGACCATCCTCTCTCATGTAGATATCTATCAGTTCTGTCAAAAATCAATTGAAAATATGTATGTGATCTATTCTGTCCAATTTGTCTGTATGTCTTTTTGTATGGATCAATACCACTGCTGTACCGTACAGTTTTTTTTTTTTTTTTTTTTTTTTTAACCATTAAGTTGTTTGAGTTCCTTGTATATTCTGGATGTTAATTCCTTGTCAGATGCATAGTTTGCAAATATTTTCTCCCATTCTGTAGGTTGTCCTTTTGCTCTGTTAATTGTTTCATTTGCTGACAGAAACTTTTTAGTTTGATATAATTCCATTTGTTTATTTGCCCAGTCCTACTTCCTAAAGTGTTTTCCCTATGTTTTATTTTAGGAGTTTTATAGTTTCAGGTCTCATATTTGTGTCTTTAATCCATTTGAGTTGATTTTGGTATATGGCGAGGGGTATGGGGTCTAGTTTCATTCTTCTACATATGGATGTACAGTTTCCCCAGAACAACTCATTGAAGAGGCAGCCTTTTCTCCAATGTATGTTATTGTTGCCTTTGTCAAGGATCAGTTGGCCATAAGGATGTGCGTTGATATCTGGATTCTCTGTTCTGTTCCATTGATCCAAGTGTCTATTTTTATGCCAGTACCATACTGTTTCGGTTACTATAGCTTTGTAGTATAATTTGAACACAGGCAGTGTTATTGCCTCAGGCTTTATTTATTTATTTATGTTCAGGATTGTTTTGGCTAGTTGGTGTCTTTTGTTGATCCACATAAATGTTATGATTGTTTTTTCTATTTCTGTGAAGAATATCATTGGTATTTTGATGGAAATTACCTTGAATCCATATGTCACTTTGTGTAGTATGGACATTTTCACAATGTTTATTCTTCCGATCCAAGAGCATGGAATGTCTTTCCATCTTTTTGTGTCCTCTTTAATTTCTTTCAGCAGTGATTTGTAGTTCTCATTGTAGGGACCTTTCACTTCCTTGGTTAAATTGATTCCTAGGTTGTGTTTGTTTCCTTTGTTTTTTGGTGACCATTGCAAGTAGGTTGCTTTTTTAGTTTCTTTTTCTGGTAGTTCATTATTGGAGTACACAGACACTACCAATTATTATGTGTGAATTTTGTATCCTGAAACCTTACTGAAATTGTTTAGCAGCTTTAAGAGCTTTTTGGTAGATTCTTTAGGTTTTTCTACATATAGGATTATGTCAACAGCAAACAGGACTTTGGACTTTGTCTTTTCCAATTTGGATGCCCTTTATTTCTTTCTCTTGCCTGATTGTTCTGGCTAGTACTTCCAATATTATGTTAAACAGGAGTTGTGAGAGTGGGCATCTTTGTGTTCCTATTCTTTAGGGAAAAGCTTTTATTTTTTCCCCATTCAGAATGATATTGGCAGTGGGATTGTCATATATGGCTTTTATTGTTTTGAGATACTTTCCTTCTATACCTAATTTTCTGAGAGTCTCTATCATGAAGGGATGGTAAATTTTGTCAAATGCTTTTTTTCTGCGTCTATTGAGACAATCCTGTTTTTTTCCTTGATTTTGTTGATGTGGTGTATTGCATTTATTGACGCATGTAGGTTGAGTCATCCTTGCCTCCCTGGAGTGAATCCCACTTGATGGAACATAATTTTTTTGATGTATTTCTGTATACTGATTGCTAATATTTTGTTGAGGATTTTGTGTCTATGTTCATCAGAGATATTGGTCCATAGCTTTCTTTTTTGTTGTATCTTTGTCTGGTTTTGATTTCAGGGTGATGCTGGCCTCAAAGAATTAGTTTCAGAGAATGGCCTCAGTTTTAATTTTTTTTGAAAAGTTTGAAGAGAATTGGTATTAATACCTCTTTAAAGGTTTGGTAGAGGGCCGGCCCGGTGGTGCACTGCTACAGTGCGCCGCTTGGGAGCGTGGCGGCACTCCCGCCGAGGATTCGGATCCCACATACAGACCAGTTCCCGCTCACTGGCTGAGTGAGGGGCGGGCACAGCACCGAGGGTTGCGATCCTGTTGCCGGTCCCAGTCCGGTACGGGCACAACACTGAGGGTTGCGGTCTGTTGCCGGACACGAAAAAAGACAAAAAGGAAAAAAAAAAAAAAGGTTTGGTAGAATTCAGCAGTAAAGCCATATGATCGTGGGCTTTTCTTTGTCAGGATATTTCTGATTAGTGCTTCAGTCTCTTTGCTTGTTATTAGTCTGTTCAGGGTTTTCTCTTTCTTCTTGGTTCAGGCTTGGTAGTTTGTATGTGTCCATACATTTATCTATTTTCCCCAGGTTTTCAAATTTCTTGGTGTATTGGGCCGGCCCGGTGGTGCACTCGGTAGAGTGCGGCGCTTGGGAGTGCAGCGGCGCTCCTGCCGAGGGTTTGGATCCCATATAGAGACCGGTCCGCTCACTGGTTGAGCGTGGTGCGGGCGCAACACCGAGGGTTGCGATCCTGTTGCCGGTCGAGGTACAGGCGTGACACTGAGGGTTGTGATCCCATTACTGGTCACGAAAAAAGACAAAAAGGGAAAAAAAAATTTCTTGGTGTATAGTTGTTTATTATGGTTTCTAATGATTCCATGCTTTCTTGAATTTTTGTGGAAGCAATTGTAATGTCTCCTTTTTCATATCTGATTTTTGTTATTTTGGTCGTCTCTCTTCTTTTTTATTCATTAACCTCGCTAATGGTTTGTCTATTTTGTTTATCTTCTCAAAAAACCAACTTTTTATTTTATTGATATTTTGTGTCGTTTTGGGGGTCTCTAGTTCATTTAGTTCTGCTCTGATCTTAATTATTTCTTTACATCTACTAATTTTGGGATTGTATTGTTCTTTTTTTTTCTAGCTCCTTTAGGTGTTGCATTACATTGTTTATTTGAAATCTTTCTATCTTTTAAAAAATTAATTAATTTATTTTTGGAACATAGTTGATCTATGGAGTACAACACTGAATATCAATATCTGTGTGCAGTATGTGTTTATATTAATTAGTATATTCTACATTGTACAGTGTAATTGATTTTTGATGCAAGTGTTTATTTGCAATAAACTTCTCTCTTAGTGCTTTTGCAATATCCCACAGGTTTTGGTGCAATGGGTCTTTATTTTCATTAGTTTCAAGAAATATTTTGATTGCCTGTTTAATTTCTTCCTGGACTTAGTTCATTCAAGAGCATGCTGTTTAATTTCCATGCATTTGTATCAATTCCAGAGTTTTTCTTGTTATTGATTTACAGTTTTAACCCATTGTGATCTGAAAAGATACTTGAAATGATTTCAATTTTTAAAAATTTGCTGAGTCTTGATTTGTGACCTAAATATGTTCTCTGTCCTGGAGGATGTTCCATATGCTGATGAGAAGAGTGAATATTCTGTAGTTATTGTATTCAATGTTCTGTAGATATCTGCCAGGTCCAATTAGTCTAAAGTGTCATTTAAATCCTGTGTTCATCTATTGATTTGTTGCCTAGATGGTTTGTTCAGTGCTGAGAGAGTGGCGTTCAGGTCCCCAACTATTATCAATTAAAGTCTATCCCTTCTTTAGGTCTAATAGTGGTTGTTTGACATATCTGGGTGTTTTGGTTGGGGTTGAAACATATTTATGATTATTATGTCTTCATAGATCTCTCTATCGTTATATAGTGGCCTTCTGTATATCTTTTTTTGTTTATAGTCTACTTTGTCAAATTTAAGAATAGCTACTCCTGCTCTTTCTGTTTGCATGAAATATCTTTTTCCATCCCTTCACTATTAGTCTCTGTGTGTCTTTACAGGTGAGGTGCATCTCTTGAAGATAGCATATAGTTTGGTCTAACTTTTTAATCCAATCAGTTAGTCTGTGCCTTTTGAGTGGAGAGTTTAATCTATTTACATTTATCATTCTTATTGAAATGTATTGTCTTACTCCTGGCATTTTATCAATTTTTGTTCAGGTGTTTTAAATATCTTTTCTTCCCCTTTTATTTTGTCTTCGTTTGTTGGTTTTTGAGGTAGTAAGGTTTATTTTTCTTCCTTCTTGTTTGCATTTTTCTTCTACTAGTGGGTGTTCTTCTTTCTTGTGTATTAATGGTAGTGATTATCATTTTTTGGATTCTAGATGCAGGACTTCTTTGAGAATTTCTTGCAGAACTGTTCATGTAGTGTTGAACACCTACAGTTTTTGTCTTGGAAATACACTATTTCTCCCTCAGTTCTGAAGGATAGATTTGCTGGGTATAGAATTCTTGACTGGCATTTTTTCTTTTAGTATTTTCTTCTGGCCCATAGAATTTCTGTTGAGAGGTCTGCTGTTAGTTTCATGGGGGCTTCTTTTTAGGTTACTTAACACTTTTCTTTGGCTGCCTTTAGGATTCTCTCTTTGTCTTTGAGCTTTGTCCGTTTGACTGTAATGTTTCAGAGAGGATCTTTTTGGTTTGAATTTGTTTAAGGATCTTTTAGCCTGCTAAATCTGAAGGTCCGTGTTTCTCCTTTTAGCTGAGAAGTTTTCTAATATTATTTTGTTAAGTAGGTTTTCAATGCCTTTTCCTTTCTCCTCCCCTTCTGGTACACTCATGATCAGATATTTATGTGCTTAGGCTGTCTGCTAATTCTCTTAGATTTTCTTCACTTTTTTATATTCTTTGTTTGTTTGTTTGTTTGTTTGTTTTTGGTCCACCTGGGTTGTTTTGAAAAGACTGTCTTTGAGATCAGAAATTATTTTCCCTGCTTGCTCTAATATGCTCCTTAAGCTCTTGGATGTGTTTTTATTTCATCAATTGAATCCTTCAATTCCAGGAATTTTGCTGCATTCTTTTTAAAGGTATTAATCTCTTTGTAAATGTCCTCCTCCATATCCTGGATATTTTTTCTTGTTTCATTGTGTTGTCTGAGTCTTCTATCTTGTTGAGTTTCCTGAAGACTGTTGCTCAGAATTCCTTTTCAGTTACTTCAAGGATTTCCTGCTTTATGTGTTCTTGCATTTGATAATTACTGTATTCCTTTGATGGTGTCAAATTTTCTTGTTTTTGTTTTCATATTTATAGAATCTGTACATTGATGTGTAGTTATCTGGTAGGTCAGTTGCTTCTTCTATTACTCTGGAGTGGGATTTTAGGAGAGAGATTTCTTCCTCTTCTTCCCAGGCTCTGCTTGTAACTCTTCTTGTGTCAATGTAGTCAAGTGAGAGGTGGCCCACTTGCATAGTGGATGTGGTTGCTGCTGTGGCTGTGAGCTGCCTTTGTGGTGATAATGGATGCGGCAGTGGCTGTGGTGGACCACCCACATGGAAGTGGTGTTTGCAGCATATTCTGCATCCCTGAGTATGCTCTTGCCTTCTGTTGGGCTGGGGAGGGCGCCTATGGATCCTGCCTGAGTCCCTGGCCATAGTCCTGCCTTCTGTTGAGTGAGGAGTGTCTGTTTCCATATCTTGGCTCTAGTAAATAGCACTGCAATGAGTATGGAGGTGCATATTTCTCTTCAAGATTCTAATTTCAATTTTTTAAAAAAATAGCCAGAAGTAGTATTGCTGAATCATATGGTAGTCCTATTTATAAATTTTTGAGAAATCTTTATACTGTTTTTCTTAGCAGTTGCATCATTTTGCCTTCCCACCAACAGTGTATAAGGGTTCCTATTTCTCCATATCAGTGCCATCATCCATTGTGTGTGCTTTTTAAATAATAGCCATCCTAATAGGTATGAAGTGATATCTCATTGTGATTTAGATTTGCATTTCCTAATGATTAGTGATATTAAGCATCTTTTCATAAAACTGTTGGCCACCATATTTCTTCTTTGGAGAAATGTCTATTAAAGTCCCTAGCCTTTTCTTTTTTAATATGACAAGTGTTAAATATTCTTTATTTGATATTATATGTAATCCACACTAAAATGCCTTTCCATATGTAAAAGGCAGCATTTTAGATACGGGGAATTCTAATTAGATTGGCATAGCTATGACCAAAAGTATAATGTAGACATTGCTACTTTATCTTCAGCCCTTGCCTTTAACAGGCTAATGAACACAAATTTAAACACAGGTGAGTCTTGCTTTGTTCTAAGACAGTGCAGGGGTTTCCCTAGTATTTTAATTTATTCATATAATCAGTTGTATAAATCTGGATATAAAACCAATCTCCAACAGATTTAGAGATGGCATTCACCATCTTTGTGAAAAGCTGAACATTACTAATCAAATCCAATCATACCTTTAGAGGGGGCAAACAGTGGTAGTATTTTCTGAACCAGAATTACTATCAAAATTTGAAAAACTTATCATATTCATTTAACCACAAACAAGTCTTACTTAAATCAAGACTATCCAGCATAAATATTCTGTCAGTCATTTATGGTTTGAATTCTGGTGCATGAGATCAATTAATTTATGGTACATATAAAAAGTCATGAGACATTTCTGTTTTGTAATAAATAAGGAGGTGGACAATTACTACTCATTAGTAGCTTTTTTGAGATAAGCTATCAAGTCTGCCCTTTCTGCCTTCTTCTTAATGCCAGTGAAGATCATTTTTGTCCCAGAGATGTACTTCTTGTGATTCTCCAAATACTCCCTTGACGTATCCTCTTCCCAGGTGATGCCTTTTTTCTTGTGATATGACTGTAAGGGAATCCAGCTACCTGATCTGTCTTCTGCCCAAACAGACCTTGGAGATTGTGCCCACTCTTGTGCTCACCTCCCTTTTCCATGGTGTGGCACTGGGCACACTTCTGAACAAAAAATCTGCTTGCCTTTCTCAACATCACCCATTTTTAATTTGCTCTTTCTTCGCTAGTGCTATGAAGGTTCCCATTTGGAAGCCAGACATCCTGCTCTCTTCCTAGACTATTTTTAAAATCAGATTATTGTCATTATTATTATTCTTTGCTATTAAGTTGTTATAGTTTCTTATATATTTTGGAAATCAACTCCTTATCAGATACATAGTTTGAAAATATTTTCCCGCATTCCATAGGGTACCTTTTTACACTGTTGATAGTTGCATTGCTGTGCAGATGCTCTTTAGTTTGGTAGAATTCCACTTGTCTATTCTGGCTTTTGGTGCCTGTGCTATTGGTGTCATATTCATAAAATCATTACCCAGAAAAATATTATTATGCTTTCCTTCTGTTTTCTTCTAGAACCTTTAGAGTTTCTAATCTTACATTTAAGTTTTCACTCTCTTTTGGGTTGATATTTGTGTATGGTATAAGGGTCCTATTTTATTATTTTGCACGTAGATATCCAGTTTTCCCAGCATTATTTATTGAAGAGAATATCATTGTGTATCCTTATTGAAGATCAGTTGATCACATATGTGTTGATTTATTTCTGGGATCTCTATTCTATTCCATTGGTCTATATGTCTGTCTTTATGCAGTACCACACTGTTTTAATTACTGTAGCTTTGTAATATATTTGGAAGTAAGAAAGTGTGATGCCTCCAGCTTTGTCCTTCTTTCTCAAGATTGTTTTTGCTATTTGGTGTTCTTTGTGGTTCCATATGAATTCTTGAATTTTTTTCTATTTCTATAAAAAATGTCATTGATATTTTGATAGGAATTGCAATGAATCTATAGTATGCTTTGGGAAGTATGGACATTTTGACAATATTAGTTCTTCTAGCCCATGAGCATAAAATGTCTTTCCATTTTGTTTGTGTCTTTTAAAATTATTTCCTTTTTGTATAGTTTGTTGTTATTGTATAGAATTGCAACTAACTTTTGCATGTTGGTTTGTGTCCTGCAACTTTACTGAATTGTTTACTAGTTCTAACAGTTTTTTTGTGTGTGGAGTTTTTAGGGTTTTCTGTATATAAGATCATATCATTAGTTAAGAGACAATTTTACCTCTTCTAATTCAGATCCTTTGTAATTCTTTTTCTTGCCTCATATCTCTGGCTAGAACTTTTAGTACTATATTAAATAGAAGAGGTGAGAGTGGGCATCTTTGTCTTTTACCTTATTTTAGAGGAAAGGCTTTCAGTTTTTACCATTGAGTATGATGTTCACTGTGGGCTTTAAATATATGGAATTTATTATGTTCTATTCCTAGATTGTTGACAGTTTTTATTATGAAAGTGTGTGGGAGTTTGTCAAAACATTTTCTGGATCTATTGAGATGGTTTTGTGGTTTATATCCTTTTTTTTTGTTGATGTAGTATATCATTAGTTGATTTTTGCATGTTGAAAGTTCCTTGCATTTTAGGGATAAATCCCACTTGGTCATGATCAATAGTCCTCTTAATGTGCTATTGAATTCTATTTGCTAGTATTTTGTTACGAACTTTTGCATCTATATTCATCAGGGAAATTGGCCTACTGTTTTCCTTTCTTATGGTGTCATTGTCTGGCTATGGTATCAGAGTAAAATGAATTTGGAAGTGTTCCCTCTTATTCAGTTTTTTAAGGAGTTTGAGAAGGACTGGCTTTAATTTTTCTCTAAATATTCAGTAGAATTCAGCAGTGAAGAGATCTGGTGCTGGATTTTTCTGTGTTGGAAAGTTTTGATTACTGGTTCAAGACCTTACTAGTTATTGGTCTATTCAGATTTTCTATTACCTTATGATTTAGTCTTGGTAGATTGTATGTTTCTAAGAATTTATCCATTTCTTCTGTGTTATCCAGTTTGTTGTCATATAATTATTTATATTATCTTTTAAAATATTTTTTCTTATTTTTGTGACATCAGTTGTAATGTTTCCTCTTTCATGTCTGATTTTATTTATTTGAGTATTCACTGCTTTTTCTTAGTCTAGCTAAAGGTTTGTCAATTTTGTTTATATTTTCAAAATCCAACTTTTAGTTTTGTTGATTTTTTCTATGGTATTTCTATTCTGTTTATTTGTGCTCATATCTTCATTATTTCCTCCCTTCTGCTAACTTTGGGCTTAGTTTTTTCTTCTCTTTGTAATTCCTTGATGTTAATGTTAGGTTGATTATTTAAGATCTTTTTTAATGTTGGCATTTATAGTTGCAAACTTCACTTCTAATACTTTTTCTACTGCATTCCATAAGTTTTGGTATGTTGAGTTTTTGTTGTCATTTATCTCAGGATATGTTTTGATTTCTGTTTTAATTTATCCTTTGACCCATTAGTTTTTCAAAAGTGTTGTCTAATTTCCATATATTTATGAATATCTAGTTTTCCATCTGTTATTGATTTCTAGTTTTATTCCATTGTGATTGGAGAATATACTTGGTATGATTTCAGTTCTCTTAACTTTGTTATGACTTGTTTTAATGACCTAACATGTGATCTATCCTGGAGAAAGTTCTATGTAGATTTGAGAAAATTGTGATTCTGCTGTTGTTGAGTTTCCTCCCTTGCAGGTTTTCTTTGTGTTTTGTTAATTTTTTTTGTATTGATAGGTTTTGATTCCTTTCTTTTTTTGTTGTTGTGTAACTCCTATAGGTATTTTATTTTTTTTGAGGTTAACCAAGAGCTATATAAAATATCATATACTTAGTCTATTTTTAGCTGATAACAACTTAACTTCAATTGTATGAAAAACTACACTTTTACTCCCCATCCATCCCTTTATTTTGTTGATGTTACAATTTATATTTTAAATTGTTTATCCATTAACCTATTTTAAAAATTACAGTTACTTTGAATACTTATGTCTTTCAATGTTTATATTAGAATTAAAAGTGATTTACCCACTAGCATTACAGAAATATATTATTCTGTATTTGTTTGTATATTTATCTTTACCAATTAATTTTATACTCTCTTATGCTATCATTTTTTTTAGCATCCTTCCATTTCAACTTGAAGAATTCCCTTTAGCATGTTTTGTAAGGCATGTCTAACCGTGATTAACTCCCTCAGCTTTTGTTTGCCTGGGAAAGTATCTCTCTTTCATTTTTGAAGGACAGTTTTGATGGACATGGTGTTCTTGGTAGGTGATTTTTTTCTTTTACCACTTTGAATATATCATAACACTCCCTTCTGGAATGCAGGGTTTTTGCTAAAAATTTCACTGATAGTCTTATAGGAATATTCCCTTGTATGTAACAACTCATTTTTTCTTGATGCTTTCAAAATTCTATCCACCTTTGACTTTTGACCATTTGATAATAACATGTCTCTGTGTGGAGTTCTCTGGGCTCATCTTATTTGAGGTACTCATAGCTTCCTACCCCAAATTTGGGAAGTTTTCAGCCATATTTCTTTGAATAACTTTGTAGTTTTTTTGTTTCTCTTCTCTTTCTGAGACCTCCAAAATCTGTATATTGGTTTACTTGATGGTGTCCCATAAGTCTCTTGAGATTTCTGCATTTTTTAAAATTCTTTTTTCTCCTCTGACTGGATAATTTCAAATACCTACCTTTGAATTTGTTGATTTTTTTTCTGCTTTCTCTAGTTTGCTTTTGAACCCCTACATTGAATTTTTCACTTCAGTTATTGTATTCTTTAGCCAAGATGTCTGTTTGGTTCTTTGAAAATTTTCTATAAGCCTGTTGAAATTCTCTATTTGTTTATAAATTGTTTTCCTGAGCTCATTGACCATTTTCATGATGATTATTTTGACTACCTCCATCAGATGAGGTAATTCATGTATTTCCATTTCTTTAGGGTTGGTTTCTGGAGTTTTGTTCCTTCACTTGGATCATGTTTCCCTTGTTTTGTTAATTTTCTTTGACTCTTTGTGTTGGTATCTGTGCTTTGGTAATAATCACCACCTCTTCCAGCCTTAATGAATTGGCTTTGTATAGAAGAAGACCTCTAATCAAACTGGCCAGAGCTTCTGTGGGGTTCTGAAACTTTCTTGCTAATCTAAACTGCCACCTTTTTTGTTTCTAGCTTCAGGAGTCTAATGCAATCTGGCTTTGGTCATCACACTGACAATGGCAAGATAGAAACCAGTCCCTTGGGCAGCACCTGATAAAGTTGGGATATTGGATGTATGGTTCAACTATTTCCCTTCTTAGTGAGAAACTGAGAGCTAAGGGTTTCCTCCTGATTTTATGGTTATGTGTCAGGGGTTGGGATTATGGTAAGAAGGTGTCTTCAGTTTTCCTACCAATTTCAAGTGTGGCTAGTTTTGCAGTCACCTGAGGTGTAGGAGTCTCTCAACTAGTTTCTGGATTTCTTACAAAGAGAATTGATTTGTGTGTTACTGTTGAACTGGTGTATCTGTGAAGGGAAGAAGAGTCCAGGGCTTCTTATTGTGCCATCTTGATGACATCACTTCTTGCAGTTTTAAACAAATCATTTTAGTTCTCCCTGAAGACAAGTAGGCCAGATGCAAAAAACTTGGGTAATTTGGTGGCAAATGCATATATCAGGATACTTACTAGGACTTGTCATATGAAATAAAACTTAATAATAATAGCCATAATGTGATGAGTACTTACTAGTTTCTGGGCCTGAGCTGGGGCATCAGACTGCTTTAGACTGTTTGTCATATTCCAATAAAACATGAGCTTCATGAAGTCAGGGGCTGGTCTGCCTTGTCATTGTTGAATTCACAGCTTCGGGTAAAGAGCACGTAAAAGGTGTTCAATAAGTCTTTGAAAAATAAGTGAGCAATCATGACAGCTCACTTGTGATCATTCTTTTCTCTGTCAATATGCATCTCAAAATGTGAAAGTCAGAACTAGGTGATTTTTTGCCTGACTTTAGTAGAAAGAATATGGCCTTTGGAGTTCGACAAACCTGAGTTTCATCACAACTTTGTCATTTGCTTACAATGTGACCAAAATTACTTCGCTTTTAAGCCTCAACTTCTTTGCCTGGTTGTGCAAAGATGGTAGGGGCAACAGTTCATAGTTTTACAATATTTCTTAATCACCCCCACTCCACCTATAAACAGAGAGGACGACTAGATTGCAAAACAAACAAAAAAACCCGTATGGACAGCATTTACAACAAAATGGTGACAAGGTACTTTCAAAAGTCACAAAGACAAATGGTAGAAATAATCAGCTACCACAAACCTGTGGTGTCATTGTGTGTGAAGAAAGAAGAGAAAAGCATTGGGAAATGTGAAGGACATAAAAACTGAGAACCCCAAAATAGACAACAGGTATTCATTGCAAAACACTGTGGGATAATTTTCAAATAGCAATTGAAACTAGGAGGACTTTTGCCCAGTCCAGGAGCAAATAGATGTAAAAGGTCCACGCAGCTGCACGTTGCCCTGTTATGATTCTCTTTCTCTCCATCCTCTCACCCTGCACCAGTATCACACCTATTTTTATTTAGCTTTAAGCCTACATGTCACATTGCTTGATGTATTACTTTTCTATTGCTGCCTTAACAAATTACCCCAAGCTGAATGTCTTAAAACAACACAGATTTATTATGGTACAGTTCTGTAGTTTGAAAGTCCAACACAGGTCTCACTAGACTAAAATTAAGGGATTGACAGGGGTGTGTTCCTATCTGGAGGCTCTAGAGGATCCATTTCCTTGCCCTCTCCAGCTTCTAGAGGCCACTCACATCATTGGCTCATGGTCCTCTTTCTCCATCTCAAAAGCCAGCAACAAACAAGGTTGATTTTCCCCCACACCACATCATTCCTTCTTCCTCTTCTATTGTCAAATTTCCTTCTATCTCCACTTCTGCCTCCTTCTTACACTTTTAAGGATCCTTGTGCTTACATTGGTTCCAGCTGGACAATCCATGATAATCTCCCTATCTCAAGATTGTCAACTTAGTCACAAATGCAAAGTCCCTTTTGTCATGTAAGGTAACAGATTTACAGTGTCCCAGGGATTAGGATGTAGATACCTTTGGGAGGAGGGCATTATACTGCTACCACACTTGAGAACCATTTCCTGACCCAAGGTGGGGTTAGGTGCTCCTCTTATGAGTGCCCATAGATGCTGTCCTGATTGCCTGTTGAGTTGTCTCTCACATGGATAAGATGTGGTACTCCTTAAAGGCAAGCATATGTTGTCTTTGCCACTAAATTCCCAGAGTCTTGGGTGGTGCCATCCAGCATAAATATAATCTGAGCCACACGTTATATTAAATTTTATAGTGGTGACATTTTTCAAAAAAGTAAAAAGAAAAAGGTAAAATAAATTTTAATATTATATTTTATTTAATTCAATATATCCACAATTATGTAATCAATATAAAATTCTTAATGTGATATTTTACTTTTATTTATTTGGACTAAGTCTTGAAATCCAGTATGTATCTTTACATATACAGTACATCTCAGTTAGGACTAGCTACAATTCAAATGCTCAGTGGCAACATGTGGCTGGTGGCTACCACACTGGACAGCTCTAGGACAACTGCTGGTGCACAGGAGCACTCTGTGTGCATTTGTTTAACAATTGCTTCATTGTTCTGATGGAGCCAGAGTGAGTGCTGACTTCTGGAAGAAGTGAGTGCTAGCTTCAGCATGCATGTATGCATGTGGCTTAAATTTTATTGGATTTTGCATAAAGATCAGAAACAAAATCAAACACCTTGTGAACAAATCTGTTTTAGTTTCTATTTTGACAATCTGAAGACTTGAATTAGGTACTGTCAGTTTCCTGTGATGAGAGAGCATCCACTGCAGTAAACATTTACTCAGAGCCTTCTTCTTGGGCTCCTATGAGTGGGAGGTAATTAGCTCATGAAGTGAAAAACATATTTTCACAACATTTCCCAAAGTTTGTCTTTGCTTTCATGTATAGCTCCTTTAAAATATTCCCAAATTGCAATTAGAAAGCTGACCCTACTAACTCTGGTTTCCCAAATCTTTTGAAGCCACAAAACAGTCTGAACACAAAGCATTTATTTTCACAGTCCTATGACAGAAAAACAAACAAACATCTCTCCTGAAGGGAGACCCCAGCCTCTGAGTTTCAGAGTGGAGTCTGCCAAACAGAGGAGTTTGGCTGGTGTCCAGGGCTCTCATCTCCATCAGGATTGCTCCAGGATGTTTTTGTCCCTTGGTTTGCTCTTTCAAAAAGCCACTGGAATCACCTTAATGTATGCAGACATTTCTTCACAAACAGCACACACGCAAAGTTTTCTGAATTGGGCTTACAAATAGAGCCCTGCGATTTAGCAGGATATTAAACTATAATCAGAAACAAATTGTTGCTCCCCATGCCAACAGATGGACTATAAACAGAGGAAATTATGTAGCCATAGCATGCTGTGTTATTCTTTTCTTCTCTGTACACCCAGCAACTAGGCAAAGAACCAGTCACATATTAGGTTGCTAAATGGTGTTGAATTAACGAATTAATGTTATAAATTCTCTTCTCTTGCTCTCAGACTTGCATAGGTAATGGGAAGAGGAATCTATTGCTAGAGATTGCTCTCTTCATAGGACACAGGTGTAGCAAATTCTCATGGAAAAAAACACTACATTTCCAATACAGTCCATTATAAAAGAGAGAAGAAAGGAAAACAGGGCCCAGAGGTTAAGTTGCAGGCTTTTACATAATCTAAAATTAAGACAAGTCTCAAGGTAAACAGGGTACTGAATAGGAACTGAGGATCACTTTGTGTTTCCCAGAGCGGGCCTGGCAGATTGTCTATTTACAGCCAGAACCAGGCAGTGAAGGCCCTAGAAGTAGAGTGTATACGAAGAGAAAACTGAGTCGATTGAGGCTGTGTCTGTACCATGCTGTGTAATTGAATTCTGTTGGTTAACTTCAGTAATTTGCTGCTTATTTTATTCATCTCTCGCTTGCCTTCGTGGTTCAATTTATCCAAGCATCCTTTAAACCAATGCACTTACAAAACAAAAGAATCCAATCTGTTGGAAACTCTATGGGGTGATTTGACTGGTAAGAATAGGAACACCAGTGTCTTAAATCTCTTCTTTCTACCACCTCTGGGCCCAAGGGAGAAGTCTCTCACAAGTCTGAGCACACTTTCTCCTGCAAAGAATGTAGGTTACAGTAGTTATAATGCCAGTGATTTCTGTAGAAGAGTGAGTGCTTATATTTCCAATCATGGGAGAGGAGGGTTGGTCATAGGGCACAACTCTGATAGGGTACATGCAGCAGGGGCTGCAGATCCCAACCCATATCCCCTACCCCATCTTCTGTAGCTCCAGCCTCTCACTGTCCCACTCCTCTAAGATGTCCACATCAGAAGAGATGTGTAGGTATGTGTGTGTGTGTGTGTGTGTGTGTGTGTGCGCACGTGCACATGAGTTTTATTTTTCACTGTCTTATTTTCTCTTAAGACCCATAATAAGAAATTGTCTGATTATTTTTCATTCATGATATGTTTTGAACCAAAATATACCACTTTCTGAACTCTAAATAGAAGTATGTCCTGAATCCTCTCATTCCTTCCTTTCTTATCTTTGCATCCTGTCTCATTTGTAGAAGAAAATTTGGACACATAGTCTCAAGTGCTTTATCTTTAAATCCTAACTTCCTAGGTTTGATAATAAAAAAGAGTAACTTAGACACATATGAATTAGGACATGAAAAAATGAAATTGTCAACCAGTCTGTTAAGAACAGATGATGGATGATTGGGAATAAAATCAGGTTTAGGAGTTGAGTGTAGTTGAAATGTAGTAGCTTTTGCAGAGTATTCATGAGTAGAATCATCTACTTTAGGGATATGCAGGACCATGAGGTATAGGCCAAGTTCAGAGCCTAAACTTTCTATGCAACTGTAGGAAAAAAACAGGCCAAAATGGATTTCAATTAAGCCAAATGAAAAGAACAGCCAGAAAACAGATTTTGGGCAGGAGGAGGGCAGAAAAATTTCCCTGGAATCAATGAAGGTGAGTAGGGACACATAAGACAAAAAAAGAGGGTAAAACCACTCAGTCAGTTTTCCTGCTTCCTGTTTTGTTTATGCATGTCCTGCTGAGTGTAGGCAGATAAGTGTTGACAGGTGTGTGCTAGAAACCAAAGAGGATGACTTACTAGTAAATAATCCTTTCTGGCTACTGGAAGCTGAAAGTTTTATTTGTCCATTATTTTTCATTATCATAAAATTGGCTGAAATATTATTTAAAAACTTTGAAGTTTTGGTAGGAATTAAATGTTTGGCTTGGTGAGTCTGAGGTTGACATTTCAAATATTTTTTTCTAAAACTAGAGGCTTCAATAACATTTACATGGCCAAACAAATTTGATTCATCTTTTCAATGGTGTTTATCCTGGGCTTATTCTGCTAAGTGTTTGGCTTTGGTATTATATCATTACCATTGCCAGATCACCATTTTAGTTCAAGTATATATTCCAGAAATTGAGAACAGCTCTCTCATCATGTCCTAAATGAGTAAAAATGGTACATGCTGCAATAAAGTGAATTGGCATGGGGAATAGAGGCTCAGAGCAAGGAAATGCTGGCCATGTTTCTTGATTACTTATGGTGGGCCTTGCCCTCATGGGGACTGGCACCAGTAGCTTTCATCAAATAATTTTTTATTTGTATTCTTTTAGTAGTTACACTTAATTTTTTAAAAAATATAACTTCATTTGCACAAAACTGGATTATTTGTAATTTTGAATTTGTGGAAAACTATCATACATCCATACATGTCTTTCTGTTTATTTATTTACTTTCCTTTTACTAATCGTCCCTGGTCCCAAATTTTATCTTCTCCCATCATAGGCACCCACTCTTTTGCTATGTAATTTACATAAATGTTACCTTATTAAACATCTTATACTTTGTAATATCCAACATTATTACCTATCATTTGCATATACCACGTTTTGGTTTTCGTTAATATTGGTAAACACCCAGGTGGTTCTGTACTCTTCTTATTATAAAGGGTGCTACCGTAAGTACTATTACACATATCTCTTTGTGTATATCTATTTTTTCTGTAAAATATCATCAGCTGTAGGATATAAACATACTAATTTTTACCAAATATTTTTAAACTGGTCCGCAAATAGGCACACAACTCTCCTCCAACATTTAAAAAAAGATTCAGTAAAGGAGTCCTGTTTCATCATATTATCAGAAGAAAGTATTCTTGAAACAGGAATCTTGTAAATCACCCAAAACTGCCTATCCTGCCCACAAAATACAGAGATACAAGCAGTCTTCATTTATACAAAGCTTCTATAAGAAGAAAACAGAAAATGAGAATCAAAGTATTTCAACTGTTGAAAATTACCTCCACAAATACTAACATACAGCAGAAGACTGTAACACAAAACATGAGAAGCACTAGGAGAAATAAAAAAAACATAAAAACCTGAACTATAAATTAAAAAAAACTAAAATTGAGGGGAAAAAAAGGAGAAATAAAGGAAGAGTTGATTGAATTCAGGAAAGAAAGGGAAAAAAGTTATATTAGGAAAAAAGGTTAATAATAAGGTGCTCTCTCCCAAATAGACTCAAATGAAAAATTAATAAGAATCATTGAAAAAAAAAAGCAGAGAAATAGCCAAGAGAATGAATACAAGATAAATGGAAGAGTTATAAGGGTCAGAGAAAGAGTGAGTGCAATGGAAGTCAGGCAAAAGAGATCTAACAAACGTATCATTTAGTTGCCTGAAGAAGAGAAACAATAAACGTAAGTAAAATTTGAAACAAGAATTCAAGAAAACTTTCTGAAAATAGAAAAGAATGAATCTACATATTAAAAAGTCTACTGAGTATCTGAGAAATTAATTCAGAGCAATTAACTCTGCTACATTCCTAATAAATATGTTCGACTTTAAATAGAAAGAAAAAGTCCTCAGGGTCTCAGGGTAAAAAAATCAAATTAACTTACAAGGATGAAAGTTAGCTTAGAATCATATTTCTCCAAAACAAGTTAGCCTGTAATCATATTTCTCAAAAACACACAAAGCGTTTTGCAGTTTTTCAGTAAAGTTAGACATAAATTTATTGTACAACCCCAAAATTTCATTCCTAGATATTTATCCATGAAAAGTTAAAAACATATTGATAGAGTTTGGATGTGTTGTCCCCACCAAAACTCATGAGGAAATCTAATCCCCAATGTGGCAGTCCTGGAAGCTGTTTGAGTCATGGGGGAGGATCCCTCATGAATGGATTAATGCTCTCCCTGGGGGAAGAAGTGTAGTGAGTGAGTTTTCGCTCAATTAGTTCCTGCAAGAGCTGGTTGTTTAAAAGACCTTGGCACCTCCTCTCTCTCTCTCTTGCTCCTCTCGCCATGTGATCTGCTTGTACCCGCCAGCTGCCTGCCGCTTTCCGCCATGAGTAGAAGCAGCCTGAAGCCTGTGCCAGATGCAGCTGTCCCAGAATCATAAGCCAAATAAACCTCTGTTCTTTATAAATTATCCAGTCTCAGGTATTTCTGTTATAGCAACACAATGGACTAAAACACATGCATACCTACAAAAACCTACATATTAATATTCAAAACATGTGTGTTAATAATAGCCAGGAACTAGAAGCAACTCAAATATCAATCAATTGGTAAATAGATAAAATTTATGGTATATCTATAGTTAGGTGATATATAGAAACAAGTTGGTGATACATGCTTACGAAATGGATGAATGTTGAAAGTATTATGCTAAGTGAAAGAAGCCAGACACACAATTCTGTAAACTCTATGATTGTATTTAGATGAAATTTTAGGAAAGGCAAAGTTACAGGGACAGAAAAAAGATTAGTGGCCACCAGGGCCTGTGGATTGGGGAAAGGCATTGATCACAAAAGGTCATCAGGAAACTTTCTGGGGAGATGGAAATTTATATACCTTTATTATGGTAGTCATTACATGACCTTATATAATTTCCCAAACTCATCAAACTGCACACATTAAAGGAGTGGATTTTATTGTATGTAAAATTTACTTGCATAAACCTGAGTTAAGAAATTAACATGCAAAGCAAGGCAGCAGTGGAGTGGCATAAAAAAAAAACTAACTGAAGGAGAGAAAGTATGAAGCAAAGATAATATATCTAGCCAAACTCTCCTTCAAAATGGTAAGACTACAGAAGAATAATTTTAATGATCTAAGAATTTAGGGAATATTGTTTCTACAGCCCTACTTGAGGAATCTACCAGAGAATGAGTTTAATCTTACCAAGAGAAGATTTGGGAAACTGTGGAAAAGGACTTATGATGAATATTAGTAGATCTAACAAACGTGAAGATGAGGCAGAAGGAATAATATATAAATGTTTTATCTCCTTACAAGGTAGAAATAATGCAACTAAAAAACTGGGGGAGAAGAAAGAAAAGTTAAAGAGAGAGAAAAAAGGAAAGAGAAAATTAGTATAATGTTAGTGAAATCACCACATATCAGTGACTATGAGATAAATTTAAAACAGTAACCAGAGGAAAATTCTTAGCCTAAAACAAATATATATGCAATTTTCTTTCAAAATAAAATATAAGAAAAATAAACTAGAAACTAGTGAGTTTGAGTACATATAGGAGGTGAATGGGAATGGTGTTGAATGAATAGAGATACGTATCACTTCTCTAAGTACTCCTTTTTTTGGCATACTTTCGAATTTTTTAAAATTACGTTAGTGTTTTACTTACCTGTAAATATAAAATAAAATCAATAAAAATGGGTAAAATATCTTAAAATGGATTATAAGCAAGAAAAATGATCACACTGAAGTGGGGGTGCAGGGTGGGAAAATAGACTAAGTAACATTTAATTACAGTATTTTTACTGTAGACTATCAGCCTAAAGACAAAAAAAATTGTAAATAAATATTGAACTCTAATTAGTAAGTTGTTCTCAATAATAGGGATTAGCAATTCTGTAACCTCTTTCTGTGTATTTTTGGATTAAAGAAGTAAGTCAATATATTGAATATAAAGGAGGTAAGCTTTCTCACTGTTGAAGAAGGGAGTTATAACTAGAGCAAAGGCAAAGACTAGAATAATTCCTGTAGTGTTGGAATGTAATTGAAGGGATTAATAGGAAATAGAAGTTACATATATAAAAATAGATACATATAAAAATAGATACATGTGTCAATGGTGTGTTTGTCAATCTATCATCTATATGTACATAGATAAGAGTCCATCCATCCATCTATCCTCTACATATCTATATATACACATAGTTCTGTCTGCTGATACAGCCTACAAACAAAGCTGACACCCAGCAGCATTTTGAGCACAAGATCTTGATTTTTAAATACTATTTACCACTAAAAAGAACTGGGATTTGGGGGAAAATGGCTGACTGGAAGACTGGAGGAGGAAAGTACAAAATGAGCCTAAAAACATCTTGGATCAAAAAAGAAAGAGGATCCAGCTTTAAGGACTCCTACAGGCCAAATCTGAGATAATTTGACCATCACAATAAATAATAATAGTAATATTTGTAACTATTAAGTACAATAAGAATCCACAAGATCATACTAATAGAAATGAATAGATGAATAAATAAATAATTATATAGGTGTGTGGCTGTTTTAAAAGTCAACCAAAATTTCTTGGGCATTCTTTTTATTGAGAGGTGTAGTCTCCTCTTCATGATTTCGAGCTGCTTCATGTTTCACTTGTATCTAGAATGTAGTAGAAATAATGCTGCACTTCAGAGGATAGATCAGAAAAGTCCAAGCAGCTTCTGCCTGACTTTCTTGGACTCTTGCTCTAGAGAAGCCTCTCCTGGGACACTCCTTCTCAGAAACCTGTAGCCCTGCTCAGAAACCCAAGCTGAAAGGAGAGGCCACGTGTAGGCTTTACAGTTGATGGTTTCAGCTGAAACGATCTTTCAGTCCCCCCCAGCCCAGACACCAGATGTGTGAGTGAGGAAGGGAACATCCAGTCCTAGCTGTTCCAGACCCCAGGTGTTCAGGTCACAGCTAGCGATCTGAGTCTTCCTATTTTAAGCTTCCAACATAATGGAGTAGAGAAGTTCCCTCCCCACTATGCACTTTCTGGATTTCTGACCTGTAAGTATGTGTAAGTGTAATAAAATAGTGGTGGTTTTATGCCACTACGATTGGGGTGTTGTGTTGTGTGGCAATAGTGTCCAGAACAGGAGGAGAGCAACAAGCTCTTTTTTTAGAGTAGAATGCCAACTAATACATGTATACATAATGGGGGAGTTAGAAAAATCACCATTTGGCAGCCACCAGAGAAATAAGTGATTTAGATAAGAATCATCCAAGGATGCTAAAACTAGTAGATGAAAATTTGTTAAGGAAATGTAACCCCATCCTCAACTATCTCCCCACAAAATACTTAGTAACTGCAAAGGGAAAAATAGTGATGTTATAGTGGAAAATACTGGCACATACCACCTTAACCATGCAATCAAAGTTGACATTATCAACAATGGGACAAACCAGCATCATGTACCCACTTATGTGATGCATTGAAAAGGACACATTATTTCTTTAGTATTCCTGCCCAAAATGCAAAACCCGAATACATCATGAGGAAACATCAAACCCTTACTGAAGTACATGCTACAAAATAACTGACCAATATTATTAACATCGTGATTACAAAAGACAAAAAACAAACAAACAAAAAACCTGAGGAACTTCTGATTAAAAACACACCACTTAAATGCAACACATGATTCTGAACCAGAAAAAAAACTTCAAAAATGTTTTGCTATAAAGGACATTATTGGGAAAATTAGAGAAGCTGAAATACACACTGTAAGTTAGATAATAATATTGCTCCAATGTTAATATCTTAATTTCGTTAATTACACTGTGATTTTGTAAGAGAATAGTCTTGTTCTTAGGAAATATGCACTGAAGTATTTAGAGGTAAAGGGGCATCATGACTGCAACTTATTCTTGAAATGTTCAGGGCCTGCCCCGTGGCTCACTCAGGAGAGTGTGGTGCTGACAGCGCCAAGGCCGCGGGTTCAGATCCTATATAGGGATGGCCGGTGCGCTCACTGGCTGAGCGTGGTGCTGACGGCACTGAGGCAAGGGTTGCGATCGCCTTACCGGTCAAAAAAGAAAAAAAAAAAGTTCAGAAAAATAATATATATGATAAAAGTGGTTCCTTGTTAAATTGGGGGTTCTGGGGAAAATGTATATGTGAGTTCTTTCTACTCTACTTGCAACTTCTCTGAGTTTTAAATTGCTTTAAAATAAAAAGCTAAGCATAAAAGAATGATCAGGTGAGAAGACATTAAAACATGTTGATCAATCTAAGTAGGTATTAATAATACATTGTTAAATTTTGAAGTTAAAAACAGGGGAGACTAAAGTACTAGAAAATACTACATGGCTTATATAACAACAATGATTTTGTATTCATTGAACAATACATCTTAAAAAAATAAATTAATATATAATAGAATGCAAGAAGAAATTAATACAGCTACTAAGGAGAAGATTTTAGAAATTGAGAGGCCAAGAAGACTGAAGGATATACAAGTTTTGAATAACATAATTAACAAATTTTATTTAATAAACACAGACATACAGAGCCTTGCACCAAACATATAGAAAATTTACATTCTTTTTTAACAAACATAAAACAGCTTTTAAAAAATATACCACATTCTAGGTAACAGAAGATGTCAACAAATTCCAAAGAATATTTTGCTAACTGCATTTTTAAAACTACGATGTAATAAATCAGAAATAAAATTTTAAAAATAGGCAAATTAATAGCTTCTCCCTCCTTCAAACATAATTGGAAACTGAGGAAAATGATTCTCAATAATTAACTGATTAAAGAAGAAAGTGTAGTGGAAGTTTTGAAATATTTAGCATGGACTGGAAATGAGAACACAGGTCAAATGAGACTTCAGCTAAAAAGGTATAAGGGGATAAATTATATATTTAAAAGCATATATTCAGAAACAAAAAATATTGAAAATTAATGAACTAAGCATTCAACTCAAGAAGACTGCAAATAACAATAAAATATCCTTAAAGAAAACCAGAGGTGTAGAAAAGCACAAGACAAAACTCAGAGAAATATGGGGAGGATTGGGACTAACTCCAGTTGTGAAAATGGGGTTTAAGCCATATTTGCCAAGTTGACCAGTGAGGATGTGTGTTCCAGGGAACAACTATTTTATTGAAAAATAACATCTACAGAGGCGGTTCCTGTGCTTGGCTAGATATTGGACTTCGTGATTGCAGCTGCCAGGCTAGAGCACTAAAGCTTATTCCCTAGGACATCTTCAGGTAGAGTTTTAAAATTGGGCACATTCCTAGGTCAGAGCCTTGGGAAGTCAGCTTCTCACCCCTCTGCTAGCATGCTACTGCTGGCGTAATTTTGTTGATCATTTATTATTGTTTCCTGTGGGTGTCTTGACTCTGGACTCTTGTAAAATAGCAAGTTTTTACTTACTCTGGAAAATTTGTATGGAATATTCACCATTCTTTTTTTTTTTCCAAATAAATATTCTTAACTTCATGACAATCATAATGTGAACTCAAGGCATAAAGCTAAGTTGATGTCCTTGCATATTTAGTCACCAGAATCTGAGAATATTCTTGGCATTTAGAACTCTTGATTCACAAAACCATCTTGTGACAAATCTACTGCATTTTAAGTAGTAAATGTTTGGATTTTATAATTCAAACTGAGCTGTATCTGCTTTTTCAGCTGAGAGCATTATCTTAGTATAAAACATTTGGCTTCCAAAAGTAAAACTATTTCAGAATTGGATTTCTCTATAATTTCAGTGACTGAGAGAATACATCAAACCAGACATTATGTTCAAGTCAGTTATTACATTTTATAGATAACTGTTTCTAGGACATAAGGAATGAATAAGTCAACCAAATCAATATATATTTATTCACCAGGGCTTTGTTTTCACTACTGTTCAGAAATGTATTATCTAGCAGTGTTGCCTAACATACTCTGAGAATATTGTTTCCCTTGTGTTTTCCAATATAATCTGGAAAAATAGAAAACAGAAGCAAACACAACTCTGTCATTCTATTTTTTGTTGGAAGCTAGGCAGTTATTATTTGGTTTGGGGAAAATAAAGGCAGCAATTCGGATTTAGAAAATATGCCAGATTTAAAAATAATATTTGACAGTGTGAAGAGCATGGCCATCATCCTTTGTATATAGGCAGAATAAGCCAGTTTACTTGCAGTTAGACTTTCTCTTTTTATGTAGTCAAATAAATCCCATTCATGTGTGGAGGTAATTGTAAGTACATTGAAAACCAATCACAAAGAACCACATTTTGATGGGATGCTGTTAGGAATGAGCTCTTCTGGAGACTCAACATGGTATGGTGGTTAAGAGCTCAGCTTCTCAATTGTCTGAGAAGTGATTCTCAATCACCTGAATGTGAATCCTCTCTGATTCTTACCAACTGTATGGCCTACTTTTCAAATCTCTAAAATGGGAATGATAATAGTATCTGAGTAATCACTCTTAACTTGTAAAAATTAAATGAGTCAAATATAACTTACAAGGCTTGCAACTCTGTGCTTAACCCACAGTGAACCCTTCCTCCCAGTCCAAAAAATGACTAACATAGAAATTCCAGAAAAAACAGTATTCTTTCACAGTTCATGTGAGGCATCCAGTATTTGAGAACTACTGATAAATTTGAAAACAGAAAAGAAAGACAACAGAGACACCACTGAGGGTGGCATAGGGAGTAGAGGTGTCTGGCGTTAGGAAAAAATTTTGTTATTGAAGAGAGTGATTGCACTGACTTAGAGCCATCTGGGTACAACAAAACTTTGTCTCCTACAGGCCATTGTCATGAAGGATGCTATGTGCATCTGAATTAAGCCCCAGCTCCTCACACCTTGCCCCCAGCTATATGCAAGGGCTCCACATGCAGCTCCAGCTTAACCACTATATTACTGCCACTGCTCCCTACATACAACCCAAGCTATCTGCAAACTGGAGTCACTTCTAGACCTCCTTGAAAAGATCCTCCACTTTCTGGCCTCTGTGGCTTTGTTTCTGCTTTCCTGTTGAGTTTGTTTCTTCCTTTCTTTTCATCTTCTTCAAATTTCCAACCATTCTCCCTGTTCCATCTAAAAACTACCTTCTCCTTTCCAGATTCTGACAATAAGATTCAATATCTATCACTTTTGAATTCCCATAGTACTTTTTGATACTTCTTTGAGAGCACCTACATTATTCATATTGGATTATAGCTATTGCAATTGTCTCAATTATTTCTTCTAAACTCATAAGCAACTTGAGAGCAGAGATGGTCTTTCTTATCTTTCTTGCCCCCAGCATGGTGCCTGGTACATTTTAAACACTAAATAAGTGATTGTTGATACGATTCCTTGGTTTTAATCTCTTGTTATCACTGACTTAGGAACGAAAGAGTAGTGTTTTGTTTAATTTTAAAAGCATACTAAAAATGGAGGATTCTAAAAAGAATGGAGGAGTATATTCTTAAACAAATTGAAAGCATTTATTTTTAAAAGGGCACAGCTCAACATACTAAAGACATACTCAAGCTGCCAATTTTTAGAGCATGGTTTTTTTTTTTTTTTTAATTATTGCATAATGGTAAAAACGGCATCAAATGTTTGCTAAGCATCTACTGTGTACCAGCCACCAGGCTAGAATCTGTGAATAAGACTGGCTTCATTCCTCCCCTCAGTGGTTTACAGTCTAATGACAAAAACAGATCTCAGACAGTTAATTAAAACTGAAGTAAGTTTTAGGAAAGAGGTAGGAAGACAAAGCCTTTAAATAGCTCACTTATCACAAAAAAGAAAGTTGTTTTGTTATTGCTGAAAAAGTTCAATGAATTAGTTTCCAAATTCTGAAAGTCCTGTACTGACTTAGGTGTGAAGCTACAACATATCATACAGGCCACAGGAGCTGCTTTGTACAGCAGGAGAAGGAGGTTGCCTATAAATTCAGATTCACTAATAAGTGAGAAAGGTTGGGAAGTCAGGATTGTTAGCTGGCTGAAGCAGTGTACTAATACAGTAACAAATATATTGAGGTTTGCCATTTATTGTTCCCTTGGCTGGCGTAAACCTATTGTTGAGTTATCAACTGTAGCAAAGATGGTAAAGTGATGTAGTAGCACAATATATATTAAATATGAATATAGGCATATACATCCTGAGTATATAGACAGATGCCTGCACTTTATCTCATTACCTTAATCTAACTTGGTGTTAAGATGTAGGATTTAAAGCACAGTAAATCATTCGAAAAATTTCAGGACAGTTGCCTCAGAGCAATGCTCTCTCTTTGGCTTAAAACCATTCTGATTATTCCCCACACTTCCTAGGAAAAAAAACCGCTTAACCAAACATTCTCTAGTCTATTGAGATTTATCTTTATAAAAGTAGATAGCAGAAAAAATTGACTCTGAATAATATGATACCTCAAGATTTTCATATTTAGTTTCAATAGTTCCTCTAAATGAGGAAAGAATTTGGCCTGCATACAATAATGGTCCTTTGAATTTTCTTTCTTTCTACTTTGCATGAATTTATGTCCACCTGCAGAAACTTGGAATATTCTCTGTTCCGAGAGAATTGCTTTCTTTTTTTTTTTTTGTAGAAGTTAAAGAGAAAGTGATTAAGTAGCTAAGGTGCCAAACCAATTCACTGTTTCCTTTCCTGGGGGCAGCTGAATTACCCATAGAAAACTATTGAGGCTTCTTCATATTCCCATTTTGAAAAAATAGAATGATGGAAACATTTTGTGTACTTTACACAGGTACCTTAAGTATAATACAAAGTAGTAGCTAACATCCAGGTTGTGGAGCAAGAAAAATTTGTATTCTACTTCTTCTCTACTGTTTATGAGCTGTGTGAATTTGACTATGTTCTGAAACTTTTCGAAGCCTCAGTTTCCTTATCTGTAAAATGCAGGTAGTATTACCCACTTGATAGAGTTGTGAGGATTTAAAAGAGCTAATGCATGAAAGTGCATAACTTAGAGCCTGATATATAAGTTCTTAACAGTAGATAGTGGTTATTATTATTAATCTTTATTAACCTCTAACTCTACACCTAGAAGGTACATAGAGAATATCCTTTCCAGTGAAGAGTAAAGAGAACCCACTCTCAGTTCTCCAGAGTTCTAGAAGTAGTCAAACATTAAAGAATAGGATTCTTTTGGGTGCAAGTGACAGTACCCAATTTAATCTACCTAAAGCAAAAATGGAATTTATTGAAAGAGGTATGAGTAACTTGTAAAACTGAAGGAAGTACTATGGAAATTATTTACATCCAAAAATAAAACTGGGTTCTTAAAAACCACCAGCTATCTCTCTGCTTGTCTCTCATCTCTGCTTGTTGGCTTCATTTCCTTCTGTTATAAAATGATCTTTTTCTTGCAGTATAGATCATGGCTACTAGCAACTTCCAGGGCCATAGTCTAACAACTTGGAAACCAGTGAGGAAATAAAAGCATCTCTCTCTCTCAGATTATACTTTAAAAATTTGGGGGACGGACTTTGGAATTTGCTGTTTTCTTAGACCAATGACTGTGATCAGGGATTGTGGTACTATAATTAGTCTAACCTGGGCATGTGCCCATCTCTGTAACCTGTAGCAGGTGTGCTATGTGCATGCTCGGACGTGGGAATGGAGTAGGGGTTGAAGGTGGAATTTCTATAGCACAAATGTGACCACTTGCAGAAAAGAATTTAGAGGTAATTTTTGCAAACTCTTCATTTTATAAAGAAGAAACCAGAGACAACCAGACGCTGTTTGGGGATAGCTGTGCATAGCCCTCATGAAGAAATGTTCTTGACTAACTGGAAGGAAGCTTATCTTCATTTAGTCATTGGTGGAATGCAATCAGTCAAAGTACTCAAAATGCTTCCTGGAGGAAGTTTTCGTAGTTGGATTCTTTTTGTTTGAAGAGCGAGATAGAGCACAAGAGGACAGGTAGGAACACAGACATAGCGATTTGCATCCTTGGAACTTATATTTCCTTCTACCCCTAATAGGACACTAATTGAATATGCTTCTGAGGACAAGCTGTGTAAACCTAGGAGATTTTATGTGAACATGGGAGATATTATTGGCCACCATAGTAGTCTCAGGCATGACGAAGTGGAAGCTGAGAAAAACGTCTCAAACTTTGCATAGGAGAGAACACAGGCTAAGGAGAACAGGGGTAATGTCACTTATAATTTTGCCTCTAAGCTGCCCTCCTTTATATACTCTGGATCCCCACAGGATTCTGCCTGGCCTGTGAGCGGTCTGATCTTATTTCTCAACTGGTCATCAGTTCCCATACTTGGGTGCACTGGGAGACATGCTGCAGGGTGTTTTGGGAGTGTGGAAGCCACAGGATAAACAAGGAAGTTTTTCTAGGTTTAGCAATTAAAAATATGACATAATTAAGACAGACAGCCAAATACAATGGAATGAAATTTTAATAGTATGTTAATGTTTAAGATGAACCAGGAGATTTTAAAGTAATTAAAGTTTTGTTGTCAGTGTCCCAGCCCTATGTCCTAGGTTCTTTAGGGATGGGCTTTCATTCTTGTCAACTATTAGGGGTAACTTAGATGAGAAGTTTGAGAAGCATTAGGGAACAAGTTGTACCCAGAGCTTAGCTCTGAAGTGTATAAGAGAAAATCATCATACTTAGAATTAGGTTATTCTCTGGTCTTATAAGTGTTGGAAAGCTTTTACTTTTGCCAAGGCAATTTTGGAAATGAAAGACCCATCAGGGACAGTCAGTTACCTTATTGTTTTGCCTTGATATTCCAGGCTAAACAACCCGAAGAGCTTTCGATTTTTTTAATAATCCAATTACCCTCTTCCTTTTTCTTTCACCTTATCTAATGCTTTTCTTACAACATTTCCTAACTTCTTAATTCTCTTTGAATACATAATTTAGAAATATAGAAATTGGGGCCGGCCCGGTGGCGCACTGCTACAGTGCACCGCTTGGGAGCGCGGCGGCGCTCCCGCCGAGGGTTCGGATCCCACATACAGACCGGCCGCTCACTGGCTGAGCGAGGTGCGGGCGCAACACTGAGGGTTGCGATCCGTTGCCGGTCATGAAAAAAGACAAAAAGGAAAAAAAAAAAAAGAAATATAGAAATTAAAAACTAGAAGGGATGTAAGAGATTTCCTTACAAACTAAGTACATGAAGCCCAGAGAAGGGAAGTGACCAGATGAAGATCGCACAGTTCATCAATGTGGCAGAGGCAGAACTGAAACCCAAGTTTCTGACTCCCATTCCAGTGCTCTTTCCATGACCCCTGACCTCCATAGACACTATCCCAAAAAGGGTTTGACCCATGCTAACATTTATGAGATTTTATTTCTCTGCTCTTGTCTGCCTTGAATGAACCTTATGTTGGGTTATGTTACTGTCTCCAGAGACAGTACTATATTGAGATTCAGCTTCCTTTTAGAATGTATTTGCTCATCTTTCCTTGTATATGTTGACTTTTGTGACATCCATGATATCTTTAAGAGTTTTAGGCTATTTTGAACACACTTTTGAATTTCTGATAGATTAAAAACTGCTCTAGCATCAATAACTAAGGTCAGCTAATTCCCAAGGCCCTGGGAGATCAGGTATGTGGCAATAGTCACAGTGCCCACATCCTGGACCATTGCTAAACAGTTTACTTAGGTCTAGAGTCGAACATGGTGTCAGCTCATAAAGCTGTAAATTAACCTAAAGAATGTTGAAATGAACAATATGACCCTTACTTATGGATTTAGCAATTGTTTAAAAAGCGAAGTATAATCATTAACCAGTCACTAACTCATGTCATTCTAGACAATCAATGTGAAGCCTGATTAAAGGGGCTGTTCCTTTTTTTCCTTTTGCCTCTCCTTTTTGTGATCATAAAAATGCTGAAGCTCCGTTTGTATCTCAGAGCATTTCTCAAGGTAAATTGGACGTGTTTTCTCTGGCTGCAGTCACTCATATTGTCTCAAATAAACTCTTTGTTGTTTAAACTGTACCTCAGTTTCTTTTCAGATCCACATTTCTAAAGTGTCAGCAACCTTCCTTATCTTGGTAATGCCTGCAGAAATGTATAATCTCCTGTTCTAAATTTTAGGACTTGTACACATAGGACACTAATTTGGCCAAGCTTCACCAGCTGGTTTCACTTTATACACCTTTAGGATTAATTTATTTTAAAATTTCACAGAACTCCCCCGTGATACATGCAGGACTGGTGCTTTTTTGTAGGGAAGCTTTTAATAAACACTTTCAATTTCTTTAGAGGAAATTCTCCTGTTTATAAGTAGTCTTTATTGGAGTTGGTTTAACTTATGATATTGAAAATATGTATCAATAGTTATATCTCTTGTCATTTCTTATATTTTATATTTTTTACTCCAACTTTTGAAAAACTAGGTTAGCTCATGTTTTATATATTTTGTTGATTTATTTCCAAAAGTTTATTTATTTAGTGAATATGTTTAATAACAAACTTATTTTTGTTTTCTTTCTTTTTTTTTTTTTTCTTTCCTTTTTGTCTTTTTTTACTGACCGGTAATGGGATCGCAACCCTTGGTGTCGTGCCCATACCGGGGACCTGCAACGGGATTGCAACCCTTGGTGTTGTGCCCGCACCGCGCTCAGCCAGTGGGCGGGAACCGGTCTCCACATGGGATCCGAACCCTCGGTGGGAGCGCCGCCGCGCTCCCAAGCGGCGCACTCTCCAGTGCGCCACCCGGTCGGCCCCTTATTTTTGTTTTCTAACTCATTAAATTCTTCTTTCATACTTACTAATTATTTCTTTCAGCTGTCTTGAGTTTGCTTTTCTGTATCTAGCTTTTTGAATCATGCATGTAGCTTTTTTATTTTTAAATTTTATTTGATGGTAGGAATTTTCCTCTGAGGACTTTTTTGAGCTGTATACTACAGATTCTGATGTATTTTGCATTCATTATCATTTTCTAACAATTCCAGAAAATTTTGTCTTGTATCCCCACTTTCTCTTAATGGTTGTTTAATACAGTTATTAACACGTGTTTTCTGGTTCTCTTTATGTGTTTTTAATGATAAAAAGCCTTTTAAAAAATATTTCTGAGTTCTGTTGTTTGGTGTATGTTTCTTTTATATAGCACTGAGTTGTCCTTTTTAAACCTGTCTACAAATAAATTTCTTAATAGATTATTTAAGTCCATTTATATCTATGAGTTGGATTTATTTGTTCCTTTGTTCCTGGCTTGTCATATTGCTTTATATTTCATCTATTAGATAAATGCATGCTATATTTTACGCAAACCAAATAAAATAATTTACTAGATAAGCGACTTTTTCTTTCTCATTTTGTGATATTTAGGAAGGTGTATATTTTTGTTCTGATGATTATCACTAAGTGAATGCTTCTATAATTTAATACCTTTAGTTATCTCTTAGATTCCTAATATGAACCATATTGAAATTAGTTGTTAATTATTTCTTCTCCTTTCCCTCTCCCCTGCCCACCAATTGTTGTTCAAGATTTTATATTTGTGATCTGAAATAAACATCTGTTACTTGATTTTTCAGTTTCAAGTGATATTGTTTTATTATCACTTAATAATAAGAAGCAATCAGAGACTTTATTCTGTTTTATGCTTTCTATACTTCCATTTTTAGTTAGTTGAATTACTTCTACATTGTAAGAGCATATGGCATTTATTTATAAGATTTGTCTCCCTTTTGCTCATTCTCTAGTTTTAGTTCTTCAGTTACCTACATTTTATATTAGCTGTCAGATTTATGCTGAAGTTTCCAAAACAATTTTGTAGTTTTCTGAAATTTGGTCTGTGGTGGATTCCTATAGGTTTATTATAACTGGTTGTCTGTGGCCTTTGTACTTGAAGAATAGTTTAGCTAAAAATAAAATCCTTGGCTCACACTCTTTCATGAGAATGTTGCCTCAATTAAAATATTAATAACAAGAATTCTGATGCCAATCTGATTTTTGTTTATCTTTCTTTAACTTACACATGATTTGAACTTTTTGTGTTACACTAAAAGAAAATTTTCCTTATATTTAAGGCCCAATGATGTGCTGAAACATTTTAAAGTATTAACCATTTTAAATCAACCTTTCAAGTTAGGGGGTGCCCTTTCAATATAAATACTAAAATATATGTCTATGTATTTTTTCAAATCTTTTATTACAGCAACATTTACTTGAATTATAGTTTTAAATATTTGCTCTATTGCTATGGTTTTCTTTTCTGGGGACTCCAATAAAATGTACTTATATATCAGCTCTCCCTTGTCTTGCTTCTTTATCACTTTCTCTAAAAGCCTTCTTCTGTTTCCTTTACTTCTATGTGAATTTTCTTTTACCTATCTCTTTTCTGTAGTTTATTCCCTTTCTGTGCTATTGATTGCATTTATTTTCTCTTGTGTTTGTGTTTATTTGTTCTTGTACTTCTTCTAATTTAGTCTTTATCTCTGAAACATTTTTTCTAATACATGTTTTTATTTCGGTAAGCATCTTTTCACATACTCTTGTTGTTCAGACATAATTTTCAAACTTTTCTCTTTATGATTTTTGTTTTTTTCTTGAGACTTCAATCATTTTCTCAATTTATTTTAGCTCCTTTAAAAAATATTAGGTAAGAAGTTTTCATCTGCTTTGAGATCGCATTTATTTTTAGTATGTTCTTACTGCTTTGTGAAACTTTATTTGGTTTATTTTCATCTTTTTTTCTTTTTTGCCTTTTAATGACTTCTTAAGGTATTAGATTGTATCTCTTTTTTCTTCTCCACATTTAAATAGGATGAGTTTTCCTGGGCTATTGCAAGAAGGTTCCTATGGAAGGGGTAATAGTGAAACCAAGTGGGTACCATATTCAGATGAAGCCCCTCAAAAGTTTTGATGAAAGTGAGCTGTGGCCTTGGTCCTCCAGTGTTGAAAGTAATTTAGGATCTGGGGACTGGGCTCTTCAATTGAGGAGCTAAGATTTATAACTAGCAATTGAGGAAAAGAGTACAAAGAAGGCAGCTGGGAAGGGGATGTTACCTAAGTGATAAGGATTGCCATAAATCAGCGTCACTAAGTTCCAGGATCAAAGACATTATCTTGACATATACCTTAGAGATGCTGTTACATGTACAGAGACCAAAAGTTTCCCAGCCATTGGAATGTGCTGACCAGATGTGGATTGCAAGGATCCCAGACTGATTGGAGCCAGAGGAATGATAAGCAGAGACCAAAAGCTGCTTCTTTGTCCTCAGAGATTCAGCCAATCAGAAATGCCCACTGGCTACTCACGCAACCCCAACCCACAACTCTTTCCTTTAAAACTCCTTTCCTGTGTTTTTCCAGCACGATGGCTGACTAGAGGCAGCCAGCCCTCACCTCTACTGCAAAGAAAGTCCAAAGCAAGAAGTAGATAGTTACCTGTAGAATAGAGTGTGTAGAAAATAACAATATAATCCAGCAAAATTTGTGGAAAACCCCCCAAGATCAGGAAACTTGCGACAGCAACACAAAAAGACAGGGGAAGCACATAACGAAGACTGGAGTGCAAACTGGAGAGACCCTGAACTGTTGGGTCTAGGTGAGGCCTGTGGTCAGATCTCTCATCAGAGATGCCTGCAGTTCTGCTGCAAAGTAACTGCATGGCCCTTGTGGATAGTGAGCCCAGTGTGGGGAGCTGCTGGGAGCTCACATGATTGCATTTTTCCAGAAGAGAAGTACATGCTGAGTCCCCCCACCCTTCTCAGTCCTGGGCTGCTGCTGGATGTAACCATTTTGGGATAGGAGCCAGAACATGAAGAGAACCTCCCACCTTTATGAAGAAGATTCAGGGAGTGCCCCCTCTCCTCCTGTATATGTACAGATCTGTGCATCTCTGATGAACTTGCCTAGATCCATGCCCACATTCCCTCAGGAGCTTAGAGTGCTGCCTGACTCAGTGGGCACACCTGCCCCAGCAGAAAGAATGTGAGAACTGCAAAGGCCGCTCCTGTATACTTGCAGTTCTGCAAATCTCTGGGAAATTTGTCTAGATACATGCCCACCTTCCCTTGGGAGCTCAGAGTACCAACCAACCCAGTGGGCCTGCCTGCTTCAGGGAGAATACATAGGGAGTGTGCCAGCCCCTCCTGGATGCACACAGTCCCATGAGAATCTTGCCTGAACCAGCACTCACCTTCCCCTGGGATGTCAGAGTCCTGCCCAACTCAGGAAGCCCATCAGAGTGTCCTGCCCTGGTCGAGAAGATGAGGGAAGTGAGCGGGCACCTACTACTGTGCTTACCCAGAATGAAATCAAAAATGCCCAACCCAACTGTCAATAAAGAACACTTCTACAAGTCAAAGTTTCTGTCTTCAAAAACTACTCCAGGGCCGGCCCGGTGGCGCACTGGATAGTGCGCCCGCTTGGGAAGCGCGGCGGCGCTCCTGTCTGAGGGTTCGGATCCCACGTACAGACCGGCTCCCGCTCACTGGCTGAGCGGGGCGCGGGAGCAACGCCGAGGCTTGCGATCCCGTCGCCTGTCCCCGGTCCGGTACGGGGGCAACACTGAGGGTTGCGATCCGTTGCCAGACACGGAAAAAAAAGACAAAAAAAAAAAAAAAAAACTACTCCAAAAATTAAAAGAAGCAACTATACCACCAGATGACCAGTTATCAATTCAGAGATATGAGAAGCATGAAAAAAAACAGAGAAACATGACAGCCCCCAAAGAAGACAACAATTTTAGGGAAACTCAACACAATGCAGGAAAAAATAGAAATCACAATGAAGTTAAAAAAATAAATCCAGGGCATGAATGAGAAATTTGACAAAGAGATAGATTGTAAAAATGAACCAAGCAGAAATCCAGGAACTGAAGAATTTATTTATGAAATTAAAAAATACAACATAGAGCTTAAGCAACAGGCTAGAACAAGCAGAAGAAAGAATTTTGAACTTGAAGACAGGCTTCTTGAATTAACACAGTTGGAACAAAAATGAAAACATTTTTTAAAAAATGAAGAAAGCCTACAAGATTTAAGCCTACAACGTTAAGTATACAAACATCCCTAGTATGAGTGTATAGGAAGGGAAAGAGAAAGGAAAATGCACTGAATGCCTACTTAATGAAATAATAGCTGAAAACTTCCCAAATATGGGGAGAGATAAGGTCTCCCAGATCCAAGAAGCTCAAAGATCCCCAAACAGATTCAACCCAAAAAGGTCCTCCCTGAGACATATTATAGTCAAATCGTCAAAAGTCAAAGACAAAGAATTCTAAAAATAGCAAGAAAAAAGCATCAAGCCACCTATAAGGGAGTACTATCAGACCAATAGCAATCTTCTCAATAGAAACCTTATAGGCTGGAGAGAGTGGGAAGATATATTAAAAGTGCCAAAATAAAAAAATAAAAAAACCAAAAAATACCCCTGCCAGCCAAGAAAAGCAATCTTTCAGAAACAAAGGAGAAATATTATCTCTCCCAGCAAACAAAAACTGCAGGAATTCACCACCACAAGACCAGCCCTACAAGAAATCCTCTAAGTAGTCCAAAATCCAGAATCAAAAAAATTCATGTATCATCATGAGTACATGAGAAAGAATAAAAACCGCTAGTAGAGCAGATATGCAAATGAGAAAGAGAAAGAAACTATATCACTACAGAAAACACCAAATAGCAAAGGCAAACATAAAAGGGAAATAAAGGAACAAAAGAAATATAAAACAACCATGAAAAACTTAATAAAATGACAGGAGTGGGCAATACCTTTATTATGGATTGAGTTGTATCTTTCCAAAGTTTAATATGTTGGAGGCTTGATCCCCACTGTCACTGCTGAGGGTGTGAAATTCTATTATGGTAATTGAAAGGTGGGGCCTCAAATAGGTGATTAGGTTTTGAAGATCATGCCCTGATAAATGGATTAACAAGGGTGGTCATAGGTGTGGTTCTGAGGACCTTAAAAGGAGAGCACGTGAGGGTCTCTCTCTCTCTGCTTTGCATTTTCTGCCATGTGAGATCCCTGTGTTGCTGTAAAGAGACCACCAAAGAAGACTCACCAGATGTGTTCCCTGGACTTTAGGCTTCCCAGCCTCTGAAACTGTAAGCAATAAATTTCCTTTTCTTATAAATCACACAGTTCCAGGTATTTTGTAAGAAACAACAGAAACAGACTAATACACCTTTCAATAACAGCCCTGAATGTATATTGATTAAATTTCCCACTTAAAAGATATAGACTGGCTGAATTTATTAAAAAACTAGATCCAACTACATGCTGCCTAAAAGAAACTCACTTCACCAATAAAGACACATACAGAATAATAGTGAAGGAATGGAAAAGGCTATACCACACAAATAGAAACCAAAAATGAGCAGGGGTAGCTATTCTTATATTGGTTAAAATAGATTTCAAACTAAGAACTATAAAAAGAGACAAAGAAGGACATTATATAATGATAAATGGATCAATACAGCAAAAAGATATAACAATCATGAATATATATACACCCAACACCAGAGCACCCAGTTACATAAAGCAAACACTATTAGACCTTAAGAAAGAGATAGACCTCAATTACAATAATAGTCGAGGACCTGAACATCCCTCTCTCAGCATTGCACAGATCATCTAGACAAATAGTAGTAGAGAAATATGGGATTTAAACTACACTTTAGACCAAATGGGTTGACAGCCATTTACAGAACATTTCATCCATCAATAGCAGAATGTATACTCTTTTCATCAGCACACTGATTATTCTCCAGGATAGACCACATGTTAGGTCACAAACCAATCTCAGCAAAAAGTTTGAAATCATATTAAGTATTTTTCAGACTATAATGGGATAAAACTAGAAATCAACAACAAATAAAACTTTGAAAATTATACAAATACATGGAAATTAGACAGCATGCTCCTGAATGACCAATGGGTCAAAGAAGAAATTAAGCTGAAATCAAAAAATTCCTTGGAACAAATGAAAAAATACAAGCACAACACACCAAAACCTATGGGATACTGCAAAAGTAACACTAAGATGGAAGATTATTACAATAAGTGCTTACATGAAAAGAGTTGAAAGATCCCAAATAGATAACCTAATGTTACACCTCAAGGAAATAGAAAAGCAAGAACAATCCAACCCCAAAATTAATAGACAGAAAGAAATAATAAAGATCACAGCAGAACTAAATGAAATAGAGACCAAAAAAAGATACAAGAGACTGATGAAACAAAAGTTGGCTTTTTGAGAAAATAAACAAAATTGAAAAACCTTTACCTAGACTAACCAAAGAAGAGAGAAGGCCCAAATATCAAAATCACAAATGAAAAAGGAGACATTACAACCGATTCCACAGAAAAATAAATGATCTTTAGAGACTACTATGAATATATGTATGCCAACAAATTTGAAAATCTAGAAGAAATGGATAAATTTCTGGATACATATAACCTACTAAGACTAACCCAAAAAGAAATAGAAAACCTGACAGGACCAATAACAAGTAACAAGATAAAATCAGTAATCAACTGTCCCCCAAACAAAGAAAATCCCTAGACTGGGTGGCTCCACTATTGAATTCTATCAAACTTTAAAAAAAGATTTAATACCGTTTTTTCTCAAACTATTCTAAAAAAATAATAGCAGAGGGTATTCTTCCAAACTCATTCTATGAGGTCAGCATCACCTTGATACCAAAACCATACAAAGATACAACAAGAAAAGAAAACTGCAGGCCAATATCCTTGATGAACTTAGATGCAAAAATTCTCAACAGAGCACTAGCAAACAGAATTCAACAGCACATCAAAAAGATTATACACCGTGATCAAGTGGGATCATCTCAGGGATGCAAGGATGGTTCATTATATGTAAATAAATAAATATGATACACCACATCCACAAAATGAAAAACAGAAACCATATGATCATCTCAATAGATGCAGAAAAAGCATTTGATGAAATTCAGCATGACTTTATGATAAAAACTCTCAACAACTAGATATAGAATGATATAGAATGATAGTATCTCAACACAATAAAAGCCATATATGAAAAACCCACAGCTAACATCATCCTGAACAGGGAAAACTTGAAAGCTTTTCTTTTAAGAACAGTAACAAGACAAGGATGCTCACTTTTGCCACTCCTATTTAACATAGTACTAGGAGTTCTAAGCAGAGCAATGAGGCAAGGGAAAGGAATAAGGGGTATCCAAATTGGAAAAGAGGAAGTCAAATTGCCCCTGTTTGCAGATGAGATGATTTTATATAGAGAAAAACCTAAAGACCCCACCAAAAAACTCTTAGAGCTAATAAAAGAATCCAGTAAAATTGCAGGAAATAAAATCAATATACAAAAGTCAGCAGAATTTCTATACACCAACAATGAACTAGCAGAAAAAGAAATTAAGAAAGCAATCCCATTTACAATAGCTACCAAACATATGAAATAGTTAGGAATAAATCTAACCAAAGAGGTGAAAGATCTGTACAATAAAAACTACAAAACATTGATGAAAGAAATTAGAGACAGCCCAAAAAAATGGAAAGACATTCTGTGATCATAGATTGGTAGAATTAATGTAGAATTAATGTTGTGAAAATGTCCGTGCTGTCTAAAGCAAATCTACAGATTCAGTGCAATCCCTATCAAAATACCAATAACATTCTTCACAGAAATAGAAAAAGCAATCCTAACATTCACATGAAACAACAAAATACCTGCAATAGCCAAAGCAATTCGGAGAAAATAGAGTACAGCCGGAGGTATTACTCTACCTGACTTTGAATTACACTATAAAGGTATAGTAACCCAAATAGCATGATACTGGCATAAAAACAGACACTTGGACCAATGAAACAGATTAGAAAACTCAGACATATACCCATGTACTAACAGCCAACTGATCTTTGACAAAGTCTCTAAAAACATACATTGGAGAAAAACAGCCTCTTCAATAAACAGTGCTGGGAAAACTAGACATCCATGTGGAGAAGAATGAAACTAGACCCCTATCTCTCACCATATACCAAAAGTATTAGCCTGTTTCCATCACTTATAACAAAATACTTGGAACTGGGTAATTTATAAAGAAAACAAAATTTATTGCTTACAGTTTCTGAGGCTGCGAAGTCCAAAGTCTGTCTGGTGGTGGCGACAGTGATCCATGGGTCTTACAATGGGAAATAGTAGAAGTGAAGAGAGTAGGGAGAGAGAAAGACAGACTCTCCTCGTCTTTTTTTTTTTTTTTTTTTTGTCTTTTTTCGTGACCGGCAACGGATCGCAACCCTCAGTGTCGTGCCCATACCGGACCGGGACCGGCAACGGGATCACAACCCTTGGTGTTGCACCCGCACCTCGCTCAGCCAGTGAGCGGCCGCCGGTCTGTATGTGGGATCCGAACCCTCGGCAGGAGGGCTGCCACGCTCCAAGCGGCGCACTGTAGCAGTGCGCCACCGGGCCGGCCCATCTCCTCGTCTTTTATAACCCTCAGAACCACTCCCCTGACCACCATTTTTAATCCATTCACTACTGCATGATTCTACAATCCAATCACCTCTTCCAGGCTCCACTGTTCAATTGCCATAATAGGATTTCCCAACCTCTTCCCAGTCACAGTGGGGGCTAAATTTCTAATACATAAAACTTGGGGGATACAATTCAAGCTTCAGGGAGTTTTGGGGGGGCATAATTCAAACTACTACAACAAAATCAACTCAGAATAGATTAGAGCCTTAAATATAAGAACTGAAACTTAAAATTTCTGGTGAAAACACAGAGGACACAGGACTAGGCAAAGATTTTATAAATAAGAACTCGAAGATAAACAAATGGGATCTTATGAAACTGAAAATCTTCTGCAAAGCAAAGGAAACAATCAACAGAGTGAAGAGACAAAGTATAGAATGGGATAAAGTATTTGAAAACTACCCATCTGACAAGAGGCTAATTTCCAGAATATATAGGGAACTCAAACAACTCAATAGCAAAAAACCAAATAACCAAACTAAAAAATGTGCAAGGGAGCCAAATAGACATTTCTCAAAAGAAGACACACAAATGACCAACAGGTATATGAGAAAAATGCTCAACATCGCTAATCATCAGGGAAATGCCAATCAAAATCATATTGAGATATCATCTCACTAGCTATTATCAAAAATACAGAGAATAACAAATGTTGACAAGGATGCAGAGAAAGGGGAATGCTTATACATTGTTGGTAGGAGTGTAAGTTAGTACAGCCATTTTTGAAAACAGTATGGAATTTTCTCAGACAACTATAGACAGAACTACCATATAATCCAGCAATCACTACTGGGTACATACTAAAAGGAAGGGAAAGCATCCTGTTGAAGGGATACCTGTGCTCCCATGTTTATCTCAGCTCAGTTCACAATAGACAAGAAATGGAACTAACCTAAATGTCCATTGACAGATGACTGGATAAAGTAAATGTGGTACCTATGCACAATGGAATACTACTCAGCCATAAAAAAGAAGGAAATTCTGCCATTCACAGCAACATGGATGAGCTTGGAGAAAATTATGTTAAGCTAGGCACAGAAAGAGAAATATTGCATGTTTTCACTCATATGTGGGAGTTAAAAAAAAAGAGAACAAAACAAAACAAAAACAAATAAATAATAATAGTAATAAGTTGAACTGTTAAAAGGAGAGAGAAGAACTGTGGTTACTACAGGGGAAAGGGGGAAGGTGGTGGTGGGGATTGTGAGAGGCTGGTTATCGGACACAAAATTACAGCTAGTTAGGAACAATAAGCCCTATAGGTGTACAGTTGACCCAGAAATCTATAATTAACAGTGATTTACTGGATGTAACCAAATGATTGGAAAAGAGGAGATCAAATGCACACATCACAAAGAAATGATTAAGTTTTGCAATGATGAATATGCTAATTTCCCTGAATAGATCATGACACTTTTTATACATGTATTGAAATATAACTCCATACCCCATAAATATGTACAATCAATACTTTTCAGTACAATTTTTTTAAACAATGAGTTTTTTTGAAAGTCAAATAAAATAAAATAAAACACATTATTTAAAGTCTTAAAAAGAAATCCTTTAAGTTAATTCACTCACACACACACACACACACACACACACACAAAACCGGGGGGGGGGGGGGAA
>NW_007728681.1:113804-181201 GCF_000696425.1 Galeopterus variegatus | reverse complement strand
CCCCCCCCCCCCCCCCCCCCCCCCCCCCACCAAAAAAAGGCCGCGAGGGGGGGAGGATATAACAACTACAATTTTTTGAAGTTGTTACAACAAGCAAACGGAAAGGACACTCTTGGGTGGGAGGGGGGAGAGGGAGGAGGGAGGGAGGTTTCGGTGATGGGCCATAATAATCAACCACATTGTATATTGACAAAATAAAAATTTAAAGGAAAAAGAAAAAAAAAAAGAAATCCTTGCCTGCAAGTTTTCTAGGAGGTTGGGTTTTTTCCAGCATTAGCTGCCCCTGCTCCAATTGCTTGTCCTTGTAATTAAATGCTTAGTTTCCCTCACTGCAACCAGGTGTCAGCCTCTTGGCTTAGCTGTGCTTGGGTGAATGGACCCAAATTTATTTTGGTAATAATAGGTCAGGGTGATTTTCACAGCTTCATATCTTGAAGATTCCTTCCTCTGTTGTAAGGTCAAAAGACTCTATACATGGCTCTCTCAGTAGCCACTTCTGTGTCTCTCAGAGATAAATTTTATTCAAACAATCATTCTACTTCAGCATCTTCTACTTGCCTCTAAGGCTGTGCTTTCATCCTTAAGCATTTTGCTGTGTGATTTTGGGACTATCTGGGATCTGTGTTCTCTGGATCTCTAACCCTGTGATTAAGCCTTTTCTCTTTTAATAGCCCCATCCCCACACCCAAATTTCCTATCATGCTCAATTTGGCTACTGTTTCCAATCATCTTTCCTTAGGTTGAGGCCTTGTCTGTTTATATGGGAATACTTTATGAATATTTCTGAATTTCTTGAGGGCACCAGCAAAACACTGATTGTGATAATTCAGGGTAAGGTCCTCCTTTCACGATCCTTAACTTCATCACGTCTTTCTCCATACAAGGTAATATTCACAGCTTCCTGGGATTAGGATGTGGACATATTTGGGGGGCTAAGGCCATCACATTTGCCATTCCTTCCTACCAAGTATCTGGCTCTTTCACTACTTTTTAAGCTCCCTGACATCAAGATCATGCCCTTTTATCTCCTGATGTATCTCTAGTTTCCAGTACAGTACCCAATTCATAGTAGTTAATAAGTAATCATTCAATAAATAGAGCCATGAATTGTGTATAATTGAATCTCTATGTTTAGAGTTAGCCTGAGACATTAGCCTCAAGCAATCTGCTCTACCTATAATTGAATGGGGAAATATAAATTCTAAAAGATTGGACCAACATTTATATAAAGAAGTGGTGAAATGAATGGAATAGCTGTTTTTGAGCTTCTTTAAGTGTTTTCTATAATTCTGGAAGTATTTCTTCATTCTGGCATACTTGAGAGCTCCCATGTATTAACTTTTTACATGATCTATAGCAACTACCTTCACTGTCCTGTTGTCATCCATTTTTCTTATATGTTCAGCTCCATGAAGTTGTATTAAGGAAAGCATTGCTTCAGGGCTGGTAGATTGGCTATCCTAGTGGCCCGCTTATTCTACTACTTGTGTTCAGCATTTCTTAAAAAATTTATGTATATCCTGCCTACTTCCAATACAATTTTGAAATAACTTCCATTCTTAACCCTAACAAACAAGGCAATACAAATATTTTTTGAAATACCAGAAATCACATAGAAAGAGGAGAACTATGTAGTACTCAGGATAAGATAATTATTGTAAACATGTTCTAAGTTAAACAATGATATTAATAATAGTTAAAAACAAAAGAAACATTTTAGTAACAAATTAAGGAAAAAATATTTATTAGGGGATGAAAAGTCTTTCCTGACTCTGGGTTCTAGAAAGAGGAAATTAGTGTATATATTTTATTTAATTTGATTAATGACTCTCCCCCACCACACCCTGTATGTTTTTTAAAATTTATTTTAAAAATTGTATTGATTATGTAAATTCATGGGGTGCAAAGCTGATCTTCACCACCTGTGCCTAGGATGTGATGGTCAGATCAATAGCATCAGGATGCCCGATACCACAAATTGCAATTATTCCCCATGTCCTCCACTCAGTTAATCCCCAACCTCCACCCCTCTGCTCCCCTCACCCCCACCGATCTTATGTATGTTCTCTCCCTTGGCAGGTTCAATGCACCACTGTGCTCTTTCTTGCCTTTCTTCCTTCTCTCTTAGCTTCCACTTATGAGGGAGGACATGGGGTATTTTTCCTTCTGTGCCTGGTTTATTTCACTTAACATAATTTTCTCCAAGCTCATCCATGTGACTGCAAATGGCAGAATTTCATTCTTATTATGGCAGAGTAGCATTCCATGGTGTGTGTGTGTGTGTGTGTGTGTGTGTGTGTGTGTGTGTGTGTGTGTGTGTGTATCACATTTTCCTTATCCAGTTATCCATTGAGGGACATTTAGGTTACTTCCATATCTTAGCTATTGTAAATATAGCTGCAATGAACATGGGAGTGCAGGTATCTGTTTGACCTGATGATTTCCATTCCTTTGGATAAAGACCTAGAAGTGAGATTGCTAGATTGTATGGTAGATCTATCTGTAGTTTTTTGAGAAACCTCCCTCCATACTGTTTTCCATAGTGGTTGTACTAATTTACAGTCCCACCAACAGTGTAGGAGCATTCCCTTCTCTCTATATCGTTGCCAAAATTTGTTACATATATTATTCTCCTTCTTTTTTATTATAGACAGTCTATCTGGGGTGAGGTGATATCTCAGTGTGGTTTTAATTTACATTTCCCTGATGATTAGTGATGTTGAGTATATTTTTAAGTGCCCATTCGCCTTTTGCATGTCTTCTTTAGAAAAATGTATTTTCAGCTCCTTTGCCCATTTTTTAATTGGGTTATTTGCTTTTTTTTACTATATAGTTGCTTGAGTTTCTTGTATATTCTAGATATTAATCCCTTGTCAGATGTTGATGGAGTTTGGATATGTTATCCCCACCAAAACTCATGTGGAAATCTGATCCCCAATGTGGCAGAGCTGGAAGCTGTTTGAGTCATAAGGGCAGATCCCTCATGAATGGATTAATGCTCTCCCTGGGTGGGGAGATTAATGAGTGAGATCTCGCTCTGTTTGTTCCCATGAGAGCTGGTTGTTTAAAAGACCCTGGCACCTCCTCTCTCTCTCTGGCTTCCTCTGTCTTGCTTCCTCTCACCATATGATCTGCTTGTACCTGCCGCCAGCTGCCTGTTGCTTTCTGCCATGAGTAGAAGCAGCCTGAGGCCTGTGCCAGATGCAGCTTTCCCAGAATTGTAAGCCAAATAAACCTCTGTTCTTTATAAATTACCCAGTTTCAGGTATTTCTATTACAGCAACACAAAATGAACTAATACAGATGTACACTTTGAAAATATTTTCTCCCACTCTGAAGGTTGTCATTTCACTCCGTTGATTATTTCCTTTGCTGTGCAGAAGATTTTTAGTTTAATCTCATTTATTTATTTTTTTCTTGTGTTGCTTGTACTTTTGAGCTCTTTTTCAAAAAGGCTTTGTCTGGTCCTGCTTCCTGAACTGTTTCTTCTATATTTTCCCTTAGTATTTTTACAGTTTCAGGCCTTATACTTAAATCTTCAATCCATTTTGAGTTGGTTTTGGTCTATGGTGAGAGGTGCAGTCTTGTTTCATTCTTCTGCATATGGATATCCAGTTTTTTCCAGCACCATTTATTGAAGAGGCAGTCTTTTCCCCAATGTATGTTTTTGTTGTCTTTGTCAAATATCAGTGGGCTATAAGTCTGTGGGTTGTTCTCTGGGTTCTCTATTCTGTTCCACTGTTTTGAGTGTCTATTTTTATGCCAGTATCATGCTGTTTTGGTTACTATAGCTTTGTTATTCCATGTTAGGAATGTTTTTTCTATTTCTGTGAAGAATGTCATTGGCATTTTAATGGGGATTGCATAAAATCTGTAGATCACTTTGGGCTGTGTGGACATTTTCACAATGTTAATTCTTCCAATCTAAGAGCATATTTTTATGTCTTCTATAATTTCTTCCAATAGTGATTTGTAGTTCTCATTGTAGGGATCTTTCATTTCTTTGTGGCTCCTGTGGTAATATATGGGAGTCATGGGGATGGTGAATGGCAGGTAGAAGCAAGTTACATTAAGACTTACCCCCAAATCCACTTTGCTTTTAAATAACATGCACTTAAATAATCAGAATGAGTTTTATTTATTTCTATAATCAAGATTGAGGAGCCCTCCAAAAAGTTTAGGAACTGATGTCTCACTCTACTATTGGTAGAAATCAGCAGACTGTAGCACAGTGCTACAGCACTTGGCACATAGTTGGCATGTATCAATAGTGAATGAATAACAACTGAATAAAATTAGAGCATTCAGAGCTAGACTGCAGCTCTACTTTCCTTCCATTATTTTACTTAGTTTGAAGGGATCAGGCATTAGACAGAATTCCCAAATGCCCCTCTCTCTGCTCATCCAGGCTTTCCTCTTTCCTCTATGTGTTAGTGGAAGTGTTTTTCCTCTTTCCTAAGACCAATCCCTCCATGTTGTTATGAATCGTGTCCATCTGATACCATAAGGAACTTGGTTCTCCCCACCATCTGATCCCCTTCTTATAATTTCAACTCCTCTATTAGCTCTTTTCTTCCATTGTTTATATTTCATGTTCAAGTATATTTCATTTTGACAAATGCAATTTTTAAAAAAAATCATAAATCTATAGCACCTTCACAATTAAGCTTCTTAAAGGTAATTTTATTCTCTTGTTTCATTCACTTACTCACTCACTTATTCACTTACCACTTTATTCATTCACTCATTTATTCAACAAACATTATTTACTAACTATTAGGATATAGCAATGACTAAGACACTAGTACGACCCCAAAGAAATTATAGTATAATAGTATAGATATTCAAGTAAACAGATAATTATAATACAAAGTAACAAGTGTTTTGATAGGTATAATATAAAATGTTACAAGTTCTTTGTTATTCTTACATTAAGAGTTGGAGTCTAATTCCCCTCCCCTTGGATGTAACCTGGCCTTAGTGACTTGCTTGACTAATAAATTGTAGTCAGTGATGTAGGAAATGATGTTCTGGGAATTCCAAACCTAGGTCTTAAGAAACCTTGCAGCTTCTGGCTGGATTTCTTGGAATTCTGGGCCTTGGGGTGTTTCCTCTCAGATCTCATCCACCATCTTATGAGAAACCCGAGTCGGTCAGAGAAACAGCAACTAGGTACTCTGGTTGACAGTTTTAGTTGAGCTTGCAGCTGACAATGAACATCAACTTCCAGCCCAGTAAGTGCATAATTTTAGACTTCAAGCCCAGTCAAGCCTTCAGATGACTACAGTTCCAGCCAGTATTTGACTGCAACAGCATGACAAATCCCAAGAAAATTCTGCCCGGCTGAACCCAGTCAATCTGCAGAACCATATGAGATAATAATTTGTTTTTAGTCACTATATTTTGTGATGAAAGCTATAGATAACTACAACAGCTGCCAATGTGGTGCAATACCTATCCAAGGCCTGGGTGGGGAGATTTAGGGCTGGCTCCCCAGGGCATGTGAGCTTGAGCCACCTTGGGCCCTCGAGACTTCAGATGACAAAAAATGTGATTCTTGTTTGCCAAGGACTTATACACTAACACCACTGTCAAAAGCTCAAGGGTCTGTGAAGAATGATGAGGGCAGTGATAACATGGGCATGTATTGTAGTGTTTCCCCAATTGATGTCCCTTGGTATGTTATATACAAAATATTAATTAATAAACATGCCTTGAAGAAATTTTTCTGTGTTCAAATAAGTGTGGGAAATACTATGTTCATCAACATGAAATAGTTTGTTTGCTTCAGGATTTCTCAGAACCTTTAATATGTTGAAGTTTTTTATAATCTCCAAGAAATGAAGATTAACCAATAAACTTTTTTTTTTTTTCCTTATACATTAACTGTCCCGTGGTAGGTCAGTGTGGGAAATACTGTTCTATGTGTTTCTAGATTTGAGTAAAATGAGAGAAAGAGAATTATAAGAGACCAGGGCTTTACTGTTTCTACTTCTCAGATATTCTGGAAATTAGCAGACACAGAGGCTAATCTTGCTCTTCCAGGTTAACTGTTTGTTTCACATTGAATTCCTTCCCTTTTCTGAGCCACAGATTTTTTATTGAAAGAAAGGAGAGCTTTGATGTGGATTATAGTTTTAAAATATAGATTCTATAAAGTCTCTAGGTGCATGAATCCCTTGAAATTATACATGCATTGATTTTCTGGGCATAGGATCCATAGCTTTTATTAGGTTCTCAAGGGGGTCCCTGACCCAAAAGAAGATATGAACTACTAGACTGATTATTTTTAAGCCTAGCCCAGGTGAATGTTAATTCAGTACAATTTCAAAAAGAAAAGTGCTAATTTAGTCTTTATTCTATTAGCCGATTTTTAAACCATATGATTGCATTGGTTTAAATGAATGGTTCAATTAAACAAAAATATTTTATTATTTTCTTTAAAAGATTAAATAAAGCTAAGATTCATTTTATCCTTTATACGGAAAACTCCCAACAGATTTGGTATGAATTGTAGAGTAACAGGAAACCCAAAGTTCAAACAACTACCTAAATGGGTGCAGAGTTGATCTTGAAATCTCAAATTGAAATTGAGATTGCATTGAAAATAGTTTGAAAGTAATTCTACTCTTGAGTTTTTAACTGATTTCATTTTAAGCTTTAAGAAGAAGAAAACTGAGTTGAGTGAGTGAAGGAATTCCCCAACTCAATAAACATTCACAGTGTGATTGGAAAGTGAAGGATTAAAGCAACTATTTAAATATGTAAGATCTAGTTTAAACGATTTAAACACTTGTCTTAATTACCCACTAGACAAGAATGATTTATTCTTTAGGAGCTGGAATTGTATAGTTGGGTTGTTTGTCCTGATTAAGTTAATACGATGGATAGATGTTTGATCTCTTCCTTACTCTTCTGTGGCAATGACCCAGATATGTATTTTTATAGATGTTTCTTTTAAATATTTACAAATATACTATATTAGTTGAGTGGAGAAATATTTCTTTTTTTAAAATTTAATTTCTTCATTTCTTAGTCTGTGACCAGAGGCTTCTGCCTGTTACTTCTCTGGTAACAACCATTAAGCAGGGTCTGAGTATCCATTTACCAGACAGGGCTATGGGTTGGGGTATATTCTTGGTACCACTGCTTGCCATTTCTTGCTTCGGGTCCTCTATTTCTTTCTTGAACTCCGTGCTCCATTAGGCAAGTAGCAGTTGCTGATATCTCGTTCAGGATACAGAAGGTCTTACTCTCTTTGATCCCCCAGAGAATAGGCTGCATTTATACCTGCAGAGGCCCAATGAAAGCCTCTGGAATTATAGTCACCTGGTTCAGGTCTCCTCTATGGCTGATATGGTTGGGTGAGAATGGACACAAATCTCTATCTGAAAGATAAACTTTTACACCCCAGGGCATTTTACCACTTAATTATCTTACTTCAGGAGCCAGAGACAGTCTAGTAGTTTTCAGAAGGGAAGTGCCTCATCACTACCTTGCTGGTAGTGCTGGTGTTAGTTATGTATCGGCAGAAGAACATGGTCCTATCCCAGTAGTCTGAGAGGGAGAACTGGTCATGGAGAGCTCATTTTATCCTGACAAACTAGAGGTGGAGTCTCTTCAGCTGTGTTGAGAGTGCACATATGGGTTTTTTCAGGAGACAGCTCCTTCGTGATGGTGATCTTATTATCCTGCTGGAGAAAGAAAATCATTTTTAAATGTAAAGAGCAGATGTGATGACCTGGGCCACTCAAAGCTGAGATCTAGAAGTGTGCTTTGAATAGTCAGCCACTCAGCCAGGTAAATGGCAAAAGGAGGTTTATTCCCCAAGAGAGCACAGAGTTGGATTGTTCCTCCAACTGTTACTAAAGGTCACCTCAATGATGCTTGCCTTGACCATCCTATTTAAAATCAGACCCACTGACATGGACACTCCTGATCCTGCTTTGCCTGCTCTTCTTTACCTTTTCCATAGCTTTATCATTTCTATACAATATAATTAACTTATGTTTGATTTTCATTATCTGTCTCTCCATTGGAATGTAAACTCCACACTGGCAGATATCTTTGTTTGGTTCACAAAAATTAAATTGAACTGTATAAAATGAAATTTCTGTTTTGGAGGGTAAATATAGTATTATGTCCCAAGAATATAAAACAATGCCTGGTACATAGGAGGCCCTTAATAAGTATTTATCAAATGAGTGATAAAGAAGCAGCACTGATTCTGTATGTCAGTGGGACAACAGGAAAGAGTTCATGGGAAATATTTTCATTAATGAGTGAAGTTTTTCTTGTAAGCTCTAAGCAGGCTCTTTCAGAAAAAAAAAGTTCAAAATATTCATTCGACAACAACAAAATTTTTTTTGTATGCTAATGTGTATAAAGGGCTATGGGAAGATGGTAATAGCTACCTGCATCTCTTCCCAAAGCTCATTCCAAGCATCCCACTTGGACCACCTGCCTGCTCCTCCCTTACTCTGGCACTCTCACTCCACCAGAGAACAGGAGGGCTCCTCTCCAGCCATTCCACAGCCTTTCCTTCTCCATCTACCCTTTTATATCCTCACTCTCATCCTTACTCTCCAAGGCTCATTGTTACAATACCTCCTTTGTAAATGCCCTCACTCCTTTGCCCATCTCTCCCCTCATCACACCTTCCCAGCAAACCTAAAAATAATTTTCCACTTGACCTGAGAAACTGAATCAATGTCTAATTTTTCAGATGAGACCAAAGTTTAGAATGAAGAGATTTGTTCAAGACACACAGAGATAATAATGGTAGTAATTTTAATGACAATAATAACTAATGTTCATTGAACAAATGCTTTGTGTCAGGCATTGACATCAACATGATCTTATTTAATTTTTATAACAACCCTCTCCCCATGCAGATTAATATGTTGAGGTTCAGGGAGGTTGAATAAGTTGCCCAAGGTCCCCCTGCTGGTCAGTAGCCTGCATTTAATTATTCAACAACCATTTATTAAGCCTATAATCTCTGCAAGCATTGATATATTGGGGCCTAAACCTGAAGTGGTAAACAGAGCAAACACAGATCTTGCCCTCATAATGACATAGTAATGGTGAATATTGATTAAGGTCTTATTAGGTTCTAGGCACTGTTTTACTTCACTCTCATTTTCTCTGTGGTGTATATAGTATTATTATAATATGAAATTTTCAGATGAGATATTGAAACTTAAAGAATCTTCCAAGGCCCTATTGCTGGCAGATGAGCTGGTTAGGCTGGTGTATAAACCCATGAAATCTCACTTCAGAGTTCATCCTTCTTATCACTATGCTATGCTTCTTCCTGGGGATTAAAGTCTAGTGGGCCAGAAGGACACTAACAGTAAAATACAAATAAACACATGAGACTTTCAGACTGCCTTCCAGGCCCACTGGAAAGATAATCTAGGGCCATGGACCTCTTACTCCCCTTCACATAACATGACCTTCTCTGGGCCGACCAGGTCCATGGGGTTATAGAACTGTATGCTTTGATGTTTGCCAGGTGGTTCATTGTTCTAATTTGCATGATGTCAAGAAAACCCACCTTTTACATAATGATTTCTGTTGAATGTAAAAAAGCCTGTCAAGTTAAAGAGAAAGAAAAGGCTTATAAACATTCCAAACATTTGTTTCATGTTGGCTGGAGTTGGAGTCTAAATAAAAGCTTCAAGTGTGACTAATAATTATAATCTAATTTAGTGCACTGAATTGGAAAGGAGTAATTACTGCATACAGCTCTTTGGAGTAAATGATTTATGGTTGACCTATAGTAGATTATTAATTTGGAAAAGGGAGGAATTATAATGCAAATTAATTTAGTTTTGTGCCCTTCCTGATTAGGTTGATAGAACAGTGGAAAATTTCAGGTCCTTTTGTTATCTGACTGAATTTGGGTTTGGGATATGGGATAAACATTTTGTTGGAGTCTGCAGGATTTGAGTATTAAATACACAGGCCTCATGCCAGGCCAAGAACCTTTTTGATCTGATCAAGGAAGAGCCCTAAATGTAGAATTAATTCTTTTCCAAGAGGAAAATGTATCCTCATAGAGTGTCTACATGCTCCAGTATTTTTTAATCTTTCCAATTTTATGGTCTCTGGGGCCAACCATAACCACCATCACCATGATTTACTGAGTGCTTCCAGTGAGTCAAATGTTATGTTCGGAATTCCCAATCTCTGCAAGATTGACATTTTGGTTTAGGAAGCTGTTCTGAGCATGGGAGATGTTGAGCAGCGTCCCTTGCCTCTACTCATTAGATGCCAGTAGCATCTGCCAGTTGGGACAACCAAGTGTCTCCAGACCTCATTGAGTATCCCCTGGGGAGGGAAGGCAAAATTTCCCCTAGTGAGAACCATAATGCTGGACCCTTTATGTGAATTGTCTAGTGCATTCTTTACAACACTTTGTATGGCAGATACATTAGTGCCCATTTCACAATTGAAAACACTGAGGCTTAGAGAGCTTATATTTAATCAGAGTTACACAACTAATACATGTGGAAGCCAGGATTCAACACAGATCTACATTGATCCCAAACCCCTGTTTTTATATGGGTGATGTCATTGAGCTTATGTCATTTCCCTCATTTTTGATAAATAAATAAAAGTCAGGCAGTTAAGTGATTTGGTCAAAATTATACAACTAGTTTTTTACAGAGGTTGGGTTACAACTCAGGCAGCCTTAAATCAGACAGTTGCAGGAGGAAGTGAAAGGCACATTCACAGTGACCTTAGCTATATTGCTGCTGTTAAGTTTTTGTCTTTCCCCTTTTCAAATATTACTCTTTTATTTGTACAACTTAGATTTTGAGTACAAAGGGGTCTTTCAAATCTGTGTCCATTAACTCTAAAACACATACTGAAATTTTAAAATCTGTTTCTTAACATTGGAAAAAAACAGGCCCCAGAGTTGTTGCTGCTTTACAATTAGGTATAAAAGCTTTCCAACCTACACAAATGTTTTACCAGCCCATCTTCCCACCAGCAAGTAGAGAGGGAGCTGAATAATCCAAAGGGTATTCTGTTCTATTACTGGCATACTCTGGAACTGCTGGTGGACCAGCGGGTAAGAGGGTAGGTAGCTGCAAGTCCATAATAAAACAGCAATGACAGCTTTAGATTAGAACTTTGCAATAGCCACTCCAGCCAGCATTATTATTCAAGTCCACGTGTAACACAGTGGGGCCTCATCTGAAATTTCTGCCCAGTGGGTGCCTAAGCACAGAAATCAATGTTTTCTCTACAGTAGATAGGCAAGTGCTTTCAGATTCTGTTAGGCTGAAGAAATCTAATAGAGAAATCTGCATAATTAGCTCTTTGACTAATCTTGCTTTTGCCTAGGGGTAAGAGGCAATTTAGACTGCAAAAGCAGTTTCAAATATTTGAACTGTAGGGAAAAACGTTCAGGAGTTAGTGGACTTTTTAGATCTAGGGCAAGACACTAATTCTCCAAATGAAATGTCCCTGGAAGCCCTTTAGCCTTTTGGAATATGGCGATTTCCTGGTGGCAAATAGGTTTCTCCAGCTAATACTCTGAGATGCTGCTGGGTTCCAATGACTGTGTTCACAGATTATTTGAGGTTAGGGATCCCGACCACAGATGCAGCCAGTGAGCAGAACTGGAACAGGGGGGGGGGGGAGAATTCGGCAGGACAGAGTGAAGACTAGCGACAGCAGGCAAACAATACACAGCTAGTGATGATAGAGGCACAAAAAAATCATTTCAACATTCAAAAATACAGCATATTATATTTTTCAGACTTTTAGGTAGACTGTGCTAGAAGAAACCGCTACAGACAGCACAGAGTTCAAAAACTCACCTGTGAAGGCAGATTACCAGGGTTCCAATCCTAGTTCTTCCACTAACCGGCTGTGTGACCTGGAATGAGTTGTTTGATTTATCTGTGGTGTGTTGTCCTCATCATAGGATGACGTTATAATAAGAGCAACTACACAGAGTTACTCATAAGGATTAACTGAGACAATACCAATAAAGATTTTGATCTGGGCATAACACATAGCACCTAGTGAATGCTGACCATTATTATACTGTGTATTTCCGTCATTTACTAATGGGGTAACTTAAGGCTCAGAATAGTGGCAGAGCTGGACTCCATGTCTTCTCCATCCCTAGAATAAAAGAATTTTCATGAGTCACTATAGCACCTCCTTAAATACCTCAGCAGGGCAGAGAAATGAAGTGACAGGACTCTAGTTACGGTGTGAGTCTGGCACACGTGGGATCAGCTTTCAGAGCTCCTGAAAAATAGCTTGAACCCTGTCCTATCTAAAGAACTTTCTTCAACACAATGACATATGGGAAAGTGAACAAGGGCAAGTGAACAAAGCAACGAGGGCATCTGCTCTTGAAAAAGGGCAAAATAAACACTGATGCATATCTCATTTTTGTCCATTCGGGATGCTATTCTGTATACATATTCTTGGTTTAAGCTTTAGAATAAAGCAGAAGACCCTAAATACCTACATTTAGGGGGATATTTCTATCAAATTGTTGGATTGTGACACCCTAAGGAAAGGTAAAGTGAGACACCTAACTGTAAGTTTAAGGTCAGATGTTGAGTATGCTCTTTGATTAATAATAAAAGGATGATTCAAAAAGTTCATTGAAAAATTGTATTATCTTTCGATTCTATTTTTTTCACAAACTTTTGGAAGTACCCTGGTATATCTTTTTGAGGATATAGAGTAAATGCAGATTTTTAACTGGTCAGGATGTTATGGCCATAAATGCTTTAGGTTTCACCAGTAAATAAACTTGGTCTTTCTAAGCAAGATAAAACAGTTGAACTGATAGTCAGTGGACCTCCTTTGAATAGTAATTGAGTAATTAAGGTAGTGAGAAGTACGCCTCTATTTCTCACACAGCATTAATGGAAATGGACAAAGCCTGCTCTGATGGAAAGAGCCAGCAGGGTGGAAAGTGTGGAAATGGCCATGAAAGGACTATGATGCTATCACAATATGGGCCTTGGAGGTCAATCTAACCCATGTTCTGATTTCCTGTGACCCAACCCCATTCTTCCAACTTTCCTCCAACCAAGTGCTTTGTGAGGCAGGGCTCAACCCAGCCAAAGCACAATTTAGGAGGACCATTACTACATCCATAACCAGCCATCTGCCTCTTAAGAAATACAAAGCCTGAATCATTGACATTTCCTATCCTGAGATTAGGGTAGGAGAATGGAAGAGATGAACTATTGGTATTGCCCTCTTCTCTGTCCACTTTCCTCTGTTAAAATGCTCAATTTGGTTAGACCATGTTGAGATAAAGAGGATTAAACTAGACCATGATTAATTCCCTACTAACTCGGATGGCTTTTGTAACAAGGTTATTACACATCTAGGGTACAGATAAACCTCTTCTGGAGGTTGAGGAGGAAGCAGTCATTTTTTCTTTTACTAGGCCCCAGGAGTGGGGTAGGAGGTTATTAGACATCAGAGGTATTTATAGATGAGGTGACACTTTAACTCCAGGAGATAGGGATTTGAAAAAATGATGTCATTTTTTTTCAGACAGCCAGGACAGCTCTTGAGGACTCTGAATATCCCTGATGAGACTATCCAGTGCTTTGAAAAAAAGGAATAATGGTTTATTTATTGATTTAATAATGGTTTATTTTTAACCATTCCCACTTTCTATTTAATCCTTACAACTTTAGGTTGATAACTATCCTTCTCCAGCATTGTGGATGAATTTGGTAGTGTCACAGCTAAATACACATGATCTGCATGCAAATTCATCACTTTATGAGGCTGTGAATATCAACCAAATTATGGACTTTCAGGAAAACAGAAGGGAAAAATATGATTTCTGTTATATAAACTATTTAAATTGAGTATACATAGTTCTGAGTGGCACTTAACTTCAATTTGAGGGTTTTTCAGAACTTAAAAACAGTTTATATAATTTATAACTTTGTTTTTAAAATGGAAGTTATTTCTTTGCCAAAATTTTTGAGAGTTTGTCATTGATCAGGTAGAGAGTAACAAAGATCATTAAAAATACTTAAAGTGCAGAAATTCCATGGGCCCTTGTGTTAATGAAAGAAATAAAATTCTGACTTTTAGCTTAATTCAATAATAATGCTTTTTCTCACTTCAAGAAAAACGATTTATTTGGAAGTAAGAGCATAAAGATAACCAAATTAGAAACTTTCTTTAAAGAACACATCCATTTCCCTGCAATAAAATACATTCAGGTTTTGATATTTATAACTATCTGACTTTGGGTGAAGGGCTTAACCTCTTTGTGTTCCACTTTCCGCATCTGGAAAATACTGCTCGGAGGCTTAATTCAGATAATGTATATGAAGTATCTGGCACTGTGACTATTCCAGAGTAACCACTCTATAAATATTAGTTATTATTTTTTCTGTAGTTACAATTGCTGCTATCTTGTTCAATTTAAAGTGGCCATAAGCCACCTTTAAATCTTTTTGGAATTAGTAGTAGAAAATTATAAATTAATATGTTCATTATATGGTAGCAACAGAAGTGGAGAATGACCCTTCAATGTACAATTGCCGGTTGTATTTTTATCTCACAAAATCTACCTCCTCTACTGAACTGTAATTCAGCGAATTGACCAAGGGATAGAGGGAAAAGGGAGAGTCCTAAACAAAGAGATGGCTCAGTCAAACTTCTCAGAGGGTGGGGTAGCATTTATTTGCTTTGCCAAGAACAGTCAGGGTCATGCCTGTTGTCTGGGCATATTACTTAGAGCTCCCCTTACACTAAAGTGTTCTGGCTGGACAGTAAATTTTATGGCCACCCTAATGATCACCCGAGTGGGATTTCATTAGAAAAAGGGCAAGTTGATACTGACTGAGACAGGGCTTTGAAAGATGTCAGAAAATTGTTGGTGGGGTCTTGACCAAAAAGTTGACCTATGTCATCTTACAGAAAAGACATTTTTAGTGTCTCAGTCCTAATAAGGACCTAAGGAGTTTCTCTGTGATTTTGTTGTATATAAAATATAGCTTTATAAGCTCAGACTAATTAATTAGATCTATTGGGTCTTAAGTCTCTGCTTTTCTTCATTTCAATATATTGAAGTTGGGATACGACTGAAAAGGTCATTAATGTGAATGAGACATTTCTTTGGGTCCACTGGGGTGCCTGTGCCTTTGTCACTGGATTTCAGGGTCTGGTCCTCAGCTGTGCAGATGCAGATCCAGAAATTGGATTTTCCAACAGAACTCTCAAAGATAGAAGACTAAATACAGTGGGAAGAGGAAGAGAACTGTTGGATTCAAGGATGTTGAAAATAATAGCTAGTAAGTGTCAAGCACTGTTCTAGGCACTTATAAGTTCTTTATCTCTTTTGTTTCAAGAGCATAGGGTGTGAAGCAGAATTTTCCTGGCTGGCCACAGTCAATTTTAATCATGAAGCTGAAGATGTGTAAGGTTATGGATCATGCTGTGTCCAGGATGAGCACAGGATTTCCCAGTAAGAGAGGTGTCCATATGTTCTATAAAAAATTGATACATTTTGTTTTCGTCACCTGTAGGGTTCTTTAAATCATGGGACCAGGGCAGGGGCTCTTCTTGCTTGGATGTAAGGATGGGATTAGAGTTAAGCAATAATATTGTCCCTATTTTAAAGATAAAGAAACTGAGCCACTGTGAGATTAAGATTTTTGTTCAAGGTGACACAGGTAGTAAATTAGAGACAAGTTTTAAATCCAGACTAATTTGGAAGCCTGTGCTTTTAACCACTACACAGTAGTCCTTTATGTACTTCTTTGTTGGTACTACCACATTTCATGTCCCTGTACACATGTATTCTTTGGGCTACAGGCTTCCACAGGAGGCCACAGACATGAGTGCAACATGTGTGTCCAAGGTAAATCTGTTGTAAACTCATGTGTCCATTTTCTGCTGCTCTTCTGGAACATACTGCACATTATCTGTGGTCATTTATTAATTCAATACAAGTTAATTATGCACCTATACTATGTTCTAGGGGACTCTTCTAAGTTTGGGGAAGCTAGCAGTGAACACGCAAAGTATCTGCCCTCAAGGAGTTTACGTCATTGGTGGGAAATAGGCAATAAAAATGCATGGTATAGAATAGATAATTGATTTTTAAACTTTCTTCTTCTTTACCAGAGGAACTCTGAACTTGGGTAAAAATTTTCTAGAACACCAACATATCAAACATATCAAAGAGAATTCTTTTTGATGGATGCAGGTGCAGCATTCAGAGGTCACTCACTTCGCAATCCCCTTGTGTCCTCTTTTTCCCCCAACAGTCTGGGAGGCACCTCTAGAGAACAGTTTGAAAACTACTGATCAAGAATACACGTTGTTGGGGAAATATAATTAAAAACAAAATCTTATTCCAACCGAGACAACTTCTCTAAAATGGTAGTAAAGAAAGGAACTAGTTTTATTAGTGAATACGTATTAAACTAGAATGTGATGTGCATCGGGGGCAATCTGCTAAGGGATTGCAAAGACTGAAGGAAATTTCACATAAGAAATTTCATATTCTGCTTTTATATAGCCAAGCAGATACAACCCATTACAGACACATTTTCAACATAAATAATAACTAGTCCCCATTTTTTGTAAGAGAACTTGACAGCACAATTTATCACACATTGTTCACCTTAAATTCACCTGATAATTAGGGTGACCATCTGTATTAGCTGGTTAGCTTTACCTAGAAGAAAACTAGACTCATATCTTTACAGCTAGAGGAAGTTTTAGAACTTGGAACAAGGCACTCTTTAAAGTTGGCTCTTAGCGTTTCATAGAAACTGGGAGCCAGGGGTTCTATCTCCACTGATGTTTACATTTTAAAGAGAAGACTCCTAGGTCCTCTCAGGTCATAAAGCTGACAAAAGGCTTATTTAGTTTCTTGAAAGATTTATATACGTTTCAAAAGACAGAGAAAGAACTTACAGGTTTCCTAAAGAAAATCCTCTAAGAAAAGGGAGGTGGGGGGAAAGACTCTTCCTTTATTTTCAACAGGGAGAATTAAGCCTTTTATTTTTAATTTACATTAGTTTTTAAGCCATTCAGATACAGGCAGCTGACTTTGGAAATAAAGACAAAAAACGAAACAAAAAACTGTTTGTCTCATCAGTGTGTGATTTGATGGTTTTAGAGAGATGGGCTTGCTGAAAATGCCCTCATGATATTAGTTCAAATCCATTAGAGTAAACCAAATTTTTCTGACCCCAGAGTCAGTCTGTGATAAGCCTGCTTTATATCTTTGGCTCAAAGTTCCCAAGAAGCATTACTCAAGGGTAAAATCTTTTCTTTCCCTGGCTCTGAGGACTAAGGCTCTAGGCTAATTGGCAGGTGCTTAGAAGTGTTAGCATATCCCGTGAAGCTAGAATAAGAGTCCAGAAATAGTTAAGTAAACTTAGAATCATGGACTGTTGAAGCCAAAGGTTCTTTGGAAGTCATACAGTTCAATATTCACTTAAAGGCACACTGATACCCAGGCAAAGTAAGTTAGTGTCTACAATAGGATGAGGGAGACAGGTAGACTATTTCCTGTCCTACGGAGAAGCTCTGTGCCTATATACTGTCTCTGGTTTCCAGTGGTTGTAGAATCTAGGAAAAGGCACAGAAATGGCATGTCAGAGCAATTGCATTTGGGATTCAGGATTGTCTCAGTTGTGCATAAACTGCTTCCTCACCTACCATTAAGTAAAACAAGCATGATGAAGTCATTTTGCTGTTGGTGCTTACAAAAGACCGTGATATCAAAGAAGAGGTTCTGTCTGAATTTAAGAGGCTAATAAAAAAGAAAACAGATGAAACTGAAGAAATAAACCTCTATAGAATTAAAAACCTGGAAATTCCTGAGGAATATCATCCATCTGCTACTTTTATCTTATAGATGAGAAGATAGATGAAGAGAGAATATCTCCCTTTTCCTATGAGGGAAGGTGAGTGACCATAAAGGATACGGAAGAGACCTTGGCTTGTAGACTCGGTCTGTTCCAAAAGACCTATAAGGCTGTTGGACTTCCCTTGAACTGTATTTGCTTTCTCTTTACTTCAGCTGTTCACTCCCAGATGAGGTTGAGCATGGATGATCTGATGTATGAGGGCCCTGAAGCCCACTCGTGGGTTACTCATGCTTGTGTAACCATATTATATGCTATGTCACTACTGCGACCAAGCTTACCCAAGCCGCCTCTAACTTCATATCGACCTCAGGAAAAGACAAGTCTGGATGGTTATTGGAAGGGCCATTGAGATTTTATGGGGTAACCAGGCTTCTCATAGGGTTCCTGGTACTGAAAATGATTGACATTGCTGGTTCTCACATTGTCACTGTGTCATAATGTGGCCTTCTACTGGCAGTTCATATTTAGAAAACCAAGGGAAACCAAGAAATTTTTTCTTTTCTATACTTCATTTTCTCAATTTATGTGTTTTGGAAAAATATTGGCTTTCTTCCCCATTTCTTCAGCTGTTGTCTACTGCAGTGAATCAGCTTGAATTTCTCAGGGCACAGTATTTCCTTATTGTTGCCACCGTAATGGAAGAATACAAGCCTTCTCAGACATATCACACTGGGAAATATTGAGAGAAAATGGACAAAATGTTTTCTGTGAAGAAATGAATGGCCGATATTTACATGCTTATTACATGTTAGGCACATAGATATTGCACTTTGGACCTTTGTCATTTTGGAGTTCATAGCGTGAAACTCTTTTCCTTGCTTTCCTTTGCATTTTGCATTGTGTACCTACAAAATGAATCTATTCTCAGAGATTTAAGATGGTGATCATTTTCATTTCATCCATATAGTTCTCTCTGAATTTTGGACACTTTGTTATTCAAAGCATCTTTGTTAAACGTGCAGATTTGAACAAACTTTCAACAGACATTGAAAATAATTCTTTTACGTTCCTTTTTAATTTGATGAGGCATTCTTTCAGTTTTTAGCCGTAGTTTTCATAACCTAGAATAATTTTTAGAACATAACAAAAACCAGGCAGATGTCGGAAAATGAAATGGTAATCCACATTTGAAGGTTAATCTCTAAAATGCATTATGAAAGCAAACAAGACTCCTAAAACTCAAACTTGAATTCTTCTGAGCTGCTTCTGCAATTTACAGAGCACCTTCATTTCTCTTTAACTTAATCTTAAAATCTCCTCTCTTCCCAGTTGCTTTATGTAGAGCTGGTCACTACTGAGATTCCTGCTGAGTTATTTCTCTGATGGAAACTGACCTGTTGCCAGAGCTAGTCAGTATCTCATTTCTTATTTGGGTCCCTGTTCTGTATTAGTCTTTGTCAGCTTGACTGCTCTCTGATCCTCTGAAGGGAAGGAGACAGGAAGAAAGGTAGGCCCCAATTGATATTTATTCCTTCATTAATCCTGGCAAGCCCTTCTTCCCCAAATGTTTCCCTTTACTACTGGTGTTTCTAAAATGGGTCTCAAAGTTAATAGTGTTATTTAGAAGAAAAAAAGGGTTTCTGGTCAAATAGATTTGAGAACTGTTCACTTAAAATTAAATTTGTTTTCTTTATTGCAGAATGGCTCCAAGCTTTTAATATGCTAATGTGCATTGTGAATCTCTTAGAGGGCCAAGTAGTATATGTTTCTCAAATTCATTTTATTGCAAAGCATAAAATGACAGCATGTTTCAGGACTAATGTTTTATGAAATATGACTTGTTAAATCTCATTTTAATTTTTTAATTTTTTTAGCTCAGTATTTTCCACACTTCAGCCATTCAAATATCACCTTCATTATTCTTGCTAACTTTTTTCTTTAAATCAACTCATTTTGTTTACTTAAATTAATTTATATAGAAGGGAAACTACTGAAAATGGAAAGAATCACTTACCATAAATGGAAAGTAATTATGAAAATAAGTAGAGTGAAGCAATTGTTATTTAAAAAAATTTTTTTTAAATAAACTAAAAGGAAATAGTGGAATGCAGTGTTCCAGTTTTACTTCATAACATTAATAAATTAAATATAATAATATATTTAATCGATTTATAAAAATACATTGCTGAGAATAAGTCCCTTTTGAGAAGAATGGAGCTAATAATAATCAAAGAAAAATAAAAGCAATCTGGTTACTGTTGCTTATTTTGGATTATGAGAACTTATCAGTAAGAGTATTCTGTTGTTTTGCTTGATATAGAATGTTGAGTCCTCTGTGTACATGGTCAAAATGACCAAAAGTTATTGAAATACTTTCTGAGAAAGGATTGGATACTAAGAACTAGTTAGCATAGATTTGTCCCCATTAGTTCACTCCTTATCTTTCCCCACACCCCCATCCCTCCCAGCCTCTGATGACCAATACTCTATTCTCTACTTTTTAATTTTTTGAAACAAACAATGATTAATATCCTCACTGCAAAAAGAACTCTTAAAAATGAATTAGAAAAATGTAAGCTGAAATTTGGTGAAAGACATGAGCAGACAAGTCACACACCCAAAGAAATACACATGGTTAATAAGTAACTTCTAGGATATAGTTGTGGGTGGGGGCATAGCTGTCCCCACCCCTGGCTCTCAAGATCCTGGGCATTGGGCTGACTCTGTTTCTGGCCTGGATGTGCAGTGGTGGTGGTGGCAGTAGGGACAAAGTTAGGGCCCATGGCACCCATCTCCCAGGATTCCCCCAGGCATCGGGCTGGCTTTTGTCTCTGGCTTGTATGTGCTGTGGAGGTAGTGGTGGGGGTGGCATGGCTAGGGCCTACATCCCCCATCTTCTTGGACTCCCTGTGAATTATTCTTATTTAAATATTTTGTTGGAATATACACTGTTACCGAACTATTTAAAGTAAATTAATGATGTCATGATATTTCATCCCTAAGTTTTTCCACATGCTCCCAAAATAATATTTCCCTGCATAGTCTTTATACCATTAACACACCTAACAAACAATAGGCATTTTCCAGCGTCATCCAGTATTTAGGTTCAACAAAGAAAACAATAAACACATGAGATTAAATCAAACTAAATAGCTTCTGCACAGCAAAGGAAATTATCAACACAGTGAAAAGACAGCCTACAGAATGGGAGAAAATATTAGCAAACTATACATTCTGCAAGGGATTGATATCCACAATATACAAGGAACTCAAACTTCACAGTAAAAAAACAAATGATCAAATTAAAAAATGGGCAAAGGAGCTGAACAGACATTTTTCAAAGGAAGATATATAAATGAGCAACAGGTGCATGAAAAAATGCTCAACATCACTCATCATCAGGGAAATGCAAATCAAAACCACATTGTGATACCATCTAACCCTAGCTAGACTGGCTGTTATCAAAAAGACTGAGAATAACAAATGCCAGTGAAAATGCAGAGAAACAGGAACTCCTCTGCACTGTGTTGGGACTGTAAATTAGTACAGCCATTATGGAAAACAGTATGAAGGTTTCTCAAACAACTATGGATAGAACTACCATATGATCCAGCAATCCCCCTTCTGGGTGTATACCCAAAAGAATGGATATCATTATTTTGAAGGGATACGTGCACTCCCAGGTTCATCATGTTCATTGTAGCTCTATTTACAGTAGCCAAGATATGGAACCAACCTAAATATCCATTGACCAATGGCTAATAAGGAAAAAGTGGTATATATACACAATAAAATACTACTCAGCTATAAAAAAGAATGAAATTCTGCCATTCTGGATGAACTTAGAAAAAATTATGTTAAGTGAAATAAGCCAGGCACAGAAAGAGAAATACCACATGTCCTCACTCATAAGTGGAATCTAAGAAGAAAGAAAGAAAGGAAAGAAGGAGAGAACGGACCTATAGTTACTGGAGGTGGGAAAGGGAGAGGTGGTGGGAATTAGGGATTAATTGGGTAAGGGACACAAAGAGTAATTACAATCTGTAATGATGATCATGTTAATAATATTGATTTGATCATCACATACTGTACTCATATACTGACAGTCAACTCCATACCCTATAAATATGTGTAATCAATTATGTTTCAATTCAAAAAATAAGTTAAACCAAAATGAAATTAAAAAAAGGGAAAAAACTTAATCCTGTGGGCAGGAGTGAATGATATTGACAGATAAACAACAAAAGAAAATAATTTTTGGCTAATATAAAAAACTTTTGTTCAAAAAAACCTTTGTTTCAGGAAACCATTAAATAATTTATAGATGATCTTCTTTTGAGAATGTCAAGTTATTTGTACTGTTCAGAAAGTGATGGAAATAGTATTCCATATCCATTCTCCACTGCCATTTAATTAGGGGAAATACTGATGAAGACTTTCTATAAATCTTTCCAGTTTCATTTCATAACATTAAAAATATGTTCAATGAGTTGATAAATAAAACATTCCATCTGTGATGGTTAATATTTAGGTATCAACTTGACTGGATTATGGGATACTCAGAACTAGTAAAGCATCATTTCTGTGTGTATCTGTGAGGGTGTTTCCAGAAGAGATTGGCTCTTGAGTCAGTGGACTGAGTAGGAAGATCTACCCTCACCTGATGTGGACAGGCATCATCCAATGGGCTGAGGGCCAAGATAGAACAAAAAGGCAGAGTAAAGGCAAATTTTCTCTTTCTCTTCTGGAGCTGAGATACCCTTCTTCTCCTGTCCTTAGGCATCAGAACTCCAAATTCTCTAGCCTTTGGAGTCTGGAACTTGCATCAGTCCCAATGCCACTCCCTCACTCCAATTCTCAAGACTTTGGCCTCAGACTGATGGTTACAGTATCAGCTCCACTGGTTCTGAGGCCTTTGGACTTGGACTGAGCTATGCAACCAGCTTCTCTGGTTCTCCAGCTTTCAGATGGCCTATTGTTGGACTTCCTAGCCTCCATAATCATGTGAGCCAATTTTCCTAATGAATCCTCTCTCCTCTATCTATCTATCATTGATCTGTTATCTCCTATTGGTTCTGTCTGGCTGGAGAACACTGACTAATACACAATCTATGTAAAGGTTTTAATATTTTTTGGTTGATGAAATGGAGAAACAAGATCAGAGATTAGAGAATAGACTGGCAGTGCTGTGTCTTCTCCATAGAAATAATAAAATAAATTACTCTATGTGAGTGATTTTCATGTGCTAGGCACTGGGCTAAGCACTTTATTATCTTATTTCATTCTCAAAATATCCCATGAAGTACTTACTGTATTGTTTTCAGGGTGGTTGCATACAGTTGTGCAAGGTAGTAAGTGGGGGATCAAATCCAGCTTTGTTCTGCTCCCCAAGTTATGTATGCACCAAGAGGTTTGAGGGCCTTTTCCTAATTCACAATGGCCTTCTATGGGCTGGCTGTAGCCATGCTGGGTTTTATAGCTGACATCTGAGGTGCAAGGCAAGACACAAATCCACGTCTGTTTGTTATTAGGATCATACGCTTAACTATCTTTTCCTGCAGCCTCCCCAAAAGCTGGACTGGAATCCAAATTGTTTATGAGGGCAATGGAAAGAAAGATCCTGAAAAACAGCTTGGGGAACTAAAGATGAGCAATGCATCCTAAATAAACCTGTGGCAAAATGGGCTTCTTTTTCTTGGTGGGCAAGCATACTATAGCTTAGATACTATGCAGTGAGACATGATTGATTGTAGCATCTTGTCTTTGGTCCACTCCAAAGAACATAAAGACTTGGGACAAATAGGATTGCCTGTGTGGATTGAGGGACAGCAGAGTGAAGGAAGAAATGTCTGCTTCCACATTGGGAGCAGCTACAGGAAGAGAGGAAGGGGATCTCAGGGGAGATAGTTGTTCATACAAGGAAATGAAGGCATGCTGCAGGGAATAGTCAAGAAACGTTTGCACTGCCATCTGGATTCCTGAGATCTTTATGACCAGCTAAGAGTAAGATCAGGATTCTTCCAATGATAGGCAGAGGTCTTACACCTTACTGGACAGGGTATAACACATAAAAAGCTAATTTATTTTGGTCAAAACTCAAAACACTCAAAAGTGTTGCATTCTGTTGCTCCCCAACAGAATGGGGTGATGCTTTTGCTTATTTTTAAAAAGACCACAATACTTTAAATACATGGGCCAAGGACTCTGTTAAGAATTTTGCTAGAATTACCTAATTTTATTTTAACTTCACAACAGTTATGTGAGAGCAATAGCATCATCTCATTTTATAGATGAGGAAACTGAGTTATCCAAAGCCACACAGAAAGTCAAGAGAATTCGAGTTCAATCTTGGGTCTGCCTGACTCAGAAGTTTATATTCATGCCCATGATGTTATTATGCTACCTTTCTTTGGGATATCTGGGGGGAAAAAAAACCTCTTTGTGGTTTTTATTGAGGGTGCTCTGAAGCTAAGGAAGGTTGTTAAATTACCTACAGCCATTGTCTATTGATTAAGTGGCAGGTAGGAGGAAGAGAATCAGGAGTGACAGCCCTTTAAGGGAAGAATAAAATAAAGGAAGTATGACAGAGGAAGTCCCCAACTGGGATGTGAGCTCTGGTGCAGAAGCAGCACTTCTATTGGGTCCGGTAGTGGAGAGAGAGACCCAAGAAAAGGCATCCTAACCATAACCAAACAGATGCATAGCAGGAAGATGTCTGGAGAACTAACATTTTAATTCTAACCCAGAAGGAAAATCAGACAAGTCATGCAAGACTCTACCTCCCTTCCCTGCATCCTTCACTTTCAACTATGATGTGAATAAGGCTGAAGAATAGTTTGGAACCAACTTGTTGAAGGACTTTTGACACCATGTTAAGTGTTAGAGAATGTTATAAGGGTTAGAGGAGACAGTTATAAAAACTGAAAGATTTGTCCAGAAAGGGAATCAGAGAAACATATTTGTTTTGAATATTCCAGGCAAGTTCCAATAACATAAAATTGTTTAATAAACATGCTTTCAGTGTAATACAAAACAGTGACATAGGAAAGCACGCTGAAGATCTTGTTTTCCTTAAGCCTAAAGCTCAGGGCTTAGACAGAATCCCAATCAAATCTCAGTCTTCCCTCCTTATAACCATAGGCAATTCCTTAACTGAGGATCTGGTTTCATCAGTTTTAAATGGGTTAATGATGGTACTTAATTCTTGGAGCTTTTGTGAGAATTAAATGAGATCCCATATGTGAGGTACTTACAGCACTTAAGCACATGGCAAATGTTGACTCTAAAAAAGTTTTGTGGTTTCTATCCTGTGGTCATAAACAATCCCTCTCCCATACCACAAGGTGTCAGCATATCTAAATTTCTAGGGCTGTTCCTCTGAGATTAATTCAACTCAACAAATACTTATTGAGCACTTACTGTAGATAAGAAACTCTCTTAGACAATGTTGGAGCAATAAAGCAGATTTTAAAGAGTTTATAGCAGAATTACAAACTCTGGCCAAACTGGACAGGAGGAATTGTTTTATTTCGCTGACTTTTTTTTTTTTTTTTTAAGTTAAATGTCTTTAGGTATTGTATGTACACAACAGTTTACCACACCACTTCCCACCCCCTTTTTTTGTATTATACTCGGCCCAGTTATGTTATCTTCCTGGCCCTGGCAGACATTTGAGATGGAGACCCCTGGTCTACTATTTATGGGGTTAAGTGAGGAATAATGTGGACCAGGAGAAATAATATTTTGAGGGCTGAATCTGCAGAAATGTGCACTCACAGGAGAAAGGTAAACCTGAGTGAAACTGATACAGGAGGTGCACTATTTCCCTGGGTTCATGTTTCAGGATATGCCTCTGGGTTTCCAGCCACTCCCTGAGTTCTCAGGCCCCCTCCTCTGAGCTCTCCGCTGGAGAAAAGTTACTGTTGCCAGTTAGACCTATTTTTAGCACTAGCGTGGGAAAATGAGACCACAGAGTTTAGCTTATGTGATCCAGTGGCTGGGCATGCTCAATCAAGAGCACATAAACATTCTGGTACACATAACTGGGAACCACCCCCTTAATTGAATATTCATTAGATAGAGAAAATATAAAAGCTGAATCCCAGCTGAAGGCAAGGTTATTGCTCACTTTCCTGGAGGCAACTGGCTCTTAACTGGCTGAAGTGTGTATACTTTACTTTCTATCTAACTTGCTTTCAGCAAGCAGCTGCTCAGTCTCTTGAGCCAGCATGCACTTTGTACTGAACTTTAAATATGTTTTTCTTTATTTTGTGTTAGACTTGATGTCTGTACTGAACTTACTTTTGTGTTAAACTTGGTGTGGGCCCTGCTCAGTCTGGAGCATGCCACACTCTCTCTGTGGAACCTGTATTTCTTATCTATTATATTAAACTTGTTTTCACTTTCTACTGTGACTCTACCCTTGAATTCTTTCCTGTAGCAGACTCAAGAACCTGGTAGGAGGACTGGGTGGTGAGGCCAACTGCAGACCCCCAGACCCTACCTCTGACATCATAACGAATTTGGCCTATTTAATAGTTTTGGTGAGGCCTACACAGAACTTTCTCTTCTATCTGCTCCATAAGATTGTTTCTTGTTCTATTCACTCAGATTCTGAAAGAGTTACTAATAAAGAGAAAACACAAACTGCTGACTGGTTTCTAAAATCTTCCAGATGAAAAGGCTGGACAGCGACATGTATCTATACCTATAAAACGAAGCCTTATATGGGAGATATTAGAAAGTAGAAACTGCTATACTGGGCCAGACCATAATGTTGTAAGCTCAGTTCTCTAGCTCTGATTTCTCTGATCTCTTATAGAGAAGAGATTTCACCTTTAGAGTCATAAAATCTCAGCATTGGAAGGGAAATAGATTTTATAAATGGGGAAACTGAGTGAGTATACTAAATAGCTTGTCTTAGGTCCCACAGACTGAAAAACAGCAACACAGAAACAAAAATCCTGCTTGCCCAACATCTAGTTGCTCTTATCACTGTACAAAATGTAATGTAAACATAATATTTTCTGCTTGAATAATTCAGATACTGGGTCTATATGTCTTATAGTTATCAGTAGTTCTCACTTCTTTTCTTCCTGAGACGTTTATGGACACTGAAATTATGGAGAGGTGTATGTACACGTAGCAAAGATTTAGCACTTAGGTTGTATGTCCGCAGGAAAAGTGATATAGAAACCACCTTGTCATATGAGCAATTCAATGAAAAATAAAAATAATCTGCTACAGAGGGGGATGAAAGGATGTTCAAAAGTGATTCTTGACATTGATTAAATCTATTTGGCCTGCGCTCAGTTCCTCTTTTCTCTTTATATAAATGGAGCCAAGAGTCATAAAGATAAATCAGGACCAACTAGTTCAAAATATATGACTCAATTCAGAGATTTCATCTTCCAGTAGAAAGCTTGAGAATAAACAAATCCACTCTTTAAGCTGCTCAAGTAGTGAGCTCCAATTTAATGTACTCTTCTACAACCAGCTACATCACAACATAAAGTGTGGAAGGCTTGGATTATCTTTAGAGCATTCACCACTTTGAAGTTTGTCCCTGGTTTCATTCAATCTTTAAATAAATAATTTCCAGTGCCAATGGAATGCTTATGGTTGAAGATGAATGAGACGAGCATGTTGCTTTTAAAAAGCTTATGACTTGCTGAATGACAGAGGATAAAATAAGCATAGGCATTTCTATTATACCAAGTAGACCATAAAAATGGAAAATATTAGTTATAAATAGTGTTAGGGGAATCAGAGAAATCTTTGAAGGGGAGACTGCATTGGTGCTGCATCTTAAGGATGGATAAAATTTCTATAAACCTTAACTCATACAGGTCACTCAACTTAGAATGACCACCGTACATCTTGGCTGATAAAACATAATGAATAAAAACAGTTGTACACTGAAGAGTGCTGTTTTGGTCAGGGATGGATGGCATATGCAATGATGGTCCCATAAGATTATAATGGCTGTACTGTCTAGCCGAGGTATGTAGTAGACTGTGTCATCCTGGTTTGTGTAAGTACACTTTATGATGTTTGTGCAATGATGAAATCACCTAACAATGCATTTCTCAGATCATATCCCTGTGGTTAAGCAATACATGACTGTAATTATTTTGAAAAGTACTATTTGAATGCCTATGATGTTCTGTAAAAAACTCGATTAGCCTGTACATCTCAGTTAATGCTACCATGTTAGCTTTTTATGAGCATTTCAACAGATTCCTTCCTTGTTTTTGTTTCTAGTCTACTTAATTCATGCTAAGTATTTTGCATGAACCACATACCTAGAACTGTGTTTATTTATGTATATATATCATTTCTCTACTTGACTTGGACAAGCTGAGGACAGGTATGGTATTGTATGTTATTTGAATTCTGTCCAGCACTCAATACAGAACAGGAGTTTAAGAAGAATTTATTGAATAAAGTGAGCTAGGAAATTCTTAAATCTTCACTTTTTGTATGTGTGTGTGTCAATCTGGACCACAGACCCTTTTGCCCCATTCTGTGCAGGTCCTGAGTCAGGTAAGTGAAAGAAAAACCCGAGCAGCCGCCAGCAAAGTGGACATACTTTATTTTTAGACGTGAGCTCTGCCAACCAGCGGTTCAGAGCCGCTGCCTTCTATACCAAAGAGTACACAACAGTAGCAGAAACGAGCCGAGGGGTACACAGGCATGAATGCACACTAACTCTACTCCTAAGTAACTTGTTTACCAAGGATGTGCTGAATCATACCTGGGGGATATGAGGCGAGGGGGCCTGACCAAACTGACTCCACTATCCTCATAGTGTGGAAATAGTCTATGTCTATGTCAGTCATTTATGTCTTGTTCATGACAATACCACCACCGTGGTCAACCTATTTGTCGACAAGCTGTATTTCAGATGATCAGATCAACATATCTTGAATTTACCTATTCTTTATAATGTCTCCTGGGCAAACTTAGTCTATTCTAATATCTAGTTTTTATGAAAATAGTTTTGAACTTTTATGTGAAACTACTTTGTAAAGACAATGGAAAATTAGATAAAGATGTATGAACTCATGGGTCTTCAATTTTTTTTGTTAATGTATGTGTATTAGCTTGTAACATCTTTTAAAATCAGAAAGTTTTGTAGATTAAAAACTGAAAGAGTTTGTGCAGAAGACTGCTCAGAGGCTGAAATAATAAAGCACCTCATCATTTTCTACATTCACTCATCAGTTCGAGACTTACCTGTTGTCATATAAAGATTACTGAGGTTAATAGGTTGGCTTCAGCCTTGTTCTTCAATCTACCAGAGGGGTTGAAAGTCAGACTCTGAAGGATGCATGTGACATACATTATTGAGTCTGTCTGTCTACACGCAAACTCAGCATGAAAGTAAGACAGCTTCAGAGGCTCAGTCAGCTTCACTGGCTCAGAGGTCAATCGGATACCATTAAGAATTCCGAGTAACAAAAGCTAACAAAACTTAGAGTATATGCTGTCCTTTTTATTTTTAAGAACCTTAAAAGATAAGTACTTTTATTATCACACAAATCAGAAAATTGAAGCTTAGAAAGTTTTTGTAAGTTGCCCAAGGTCACTCAATTGGTGAATGGTAAAGCACTGATTTGGACCCAGGCGGTCTAACTCCATGCCCACAATATTAATTTCTACGTTATCTTGCCTCTGTTGAAATTTCACCTCCAAATTTTACCTGACATTTTGAGAATATGCCCAGCCCACCTTAAGAAAATAGACGGACCACAGAAATAGATTCCATTCTAGGTTTTAGTTTTTACAAGTTTGTTCGTGAACCTTCATGCAATAGATCCTGGTATAATTAAGTTCTCCTTTAATATCTCATGAATGAATGCGCCATACTCCTATATAGTTCCTTTCTTTATTCAACTCTTCATTGAAATTTTTAACAAATCCTCAATTGAATTCAGGGTTGTATATAGTCAGTGGAGTCTAAGAGAATATTACTCCTTCTACTCAATGCTGCCTAGAAAAGGAAAGTATTTGGATGATTGTGAGTATTAGCAGGGTATTTCCTGTGCACTGTATTGCATTTGTAAAATTTCTATTAATTTTCCTCAATCCACTGCCAGTTTAAGAGCTCCTAGGCTATGATTATATAGCAATTTATTTGCTATCTTTGCTTTTTTCCATCAATAATGCCAATGCTTAATAAAACCATGTGCTCTGGGGAAAAGACACTTTTGAATAAAGAGGAAAAAACAAGGTGTCTCAAGAAAAGAGCACAGAAACCAATTTAAATACTAAATTAATGTAGTTATATTAATATCGGTATGCTATTAATAATACTGAACTTGAATAATTTGTTTACATAGTACTTTTTAATTTCTTGATAGTGTATTATGTTGAAGTCTAATGATATAGTTCTCCGCCATGAGATCTTAACATACTACAGAAGATAATTAGAAAAAATTAATAATCATTTGATTATTTAGATGTAGTGGTTAACAAAAACCTCTCATGAAGTATTGGAAGGATAATATATCAAACAATGTAATAAAATTTTTAGGGTTTTTTTTTTTAGCAATAGATAAGACACAGACATTCTTAATGTGTAGCAGGCACAGGATGAGCAGATGCAAATTAATCTAAATCCCCGGAAGTCATTTTGACACGAGTTTCTTTGGCATTTTCTCATTTCATAAATAAATGCATCCTATTACATTTATTTACATTTAGCTGCAGGCTAACAGAGAAAACACATTTAACAAATATCAGGCTAAACTCTGCCTGGCAATTTGGCAGGGTACATCTCAAAAGGCAAAGCAGCTATGAGCTATTAACATGAGGCACAGAGAGATCAAACACGTGCAAAACACCATCTACAACTCTGACTCTCTACTGGCTTTTCTATGTTGTACAGATCACAGCTTGAGGGAAGATTTCAGGAATTTCCTTATTTTCCTTCCTCCACCACTTTTCGCACTGGGAACTTGGGTTCACACTGGTTTCCTTTCTAAGGCATTTTACCCTTGGAAATGGAGTGCTTACCAGGAAAGGTAAGTGAAAGTATTCTGGTGTGCAGGATCTGCTGGAACTAATTTCCTAGTCCATTTGGACTGCTATAACTAAATACCACAGACTGGGTGGCTTATAAACCACAGATATTTATTTCTTACAATTCTGGAGGCTGGGAGGATCAAGGTGTCAGCACATTTGGTGTCTGGTGGAGGCCCGCTTCCTTGTTCATAGATGGCACCTTAGAGCTGTGTCCTCATAGGTGGAAGAGGTGAAGGGGCTCTCCACATCTCTTTTATAAGGTACTAATCCCATTCTTGAGGGCTCTGCCCTCATGACCAAATCACCTCCCAAAAGCCCCCACCTTGAAATACTATCCCATTGGGGGTTAGGTTTTAATGTATGATTTGGAGGGACACATTCAGTCTACAAACAAAATGAATGAAGATACCCTTTGATCTCTGTGTCAATGGGTGTTCCTACGAATAAAATAAGTCCCTCAGAGGCTTGATATAGGCCAAATCTCTATAGCTTCAGAAATTGTGATCGGGAATATTAGCACCTTACAAAAGTCATCAGAACTTGAGTAACTGCACAAATGTGGTTAATCCCATCGTGTTTTTCTTTGTGTACATCTGTAATGAGATGTTTGACAAGCAAACAATAGACTTAACTGAAGGTAGGTGATCACTGAAGCAGTGGTTATTTCATTATGTAGATAATTTTTTCAAGGCTCTCTTTAAAACATGGAATCTTATTTTTAAAGCATGGTAGAAGCCTGTTATTGCAAGAAATCCAATGGCATTCGTATTTCAGCATCATATACACTGGTTTTCCGTGTTGGGATTTCAGCAATGTAAGGCATTAACGAAATAACATACCCCTAAGAACCTGTAAAGAGATATTTAAGATCTTCAAGGCCATAAGCATTCTCAGCTGTTCGTAAAGTTGAGGACAAAGGCCTGGTCCAGATTTCCTATATGCTTCTCCCTCATCGAAGTGACCTGCATTGCCAGGCTCAAGTTTAGGCCTGTGGCAACTCCATTTGAGATATGTCAGTGTTGAAAAGTGGGAGGTGAAAGTAATTATGCATATGCCAAGGGCTCCAAGTCATTCATCTGAGGCAATCAAAGGTGTCTGGTCTGAATTTGGCAAATTGGCTGTCAGTTTTGTTCAACAAACTAATTCAGTGTACATTTATTGAGTTCCTTTCTGCAGAGCCTTGAGCTGAGTACTGGAAGGGAAATGAGAATGTAGAAACATGGGTTCTTTTAGTTATTAGTCCTTATTTCTCTTGTTTTAGCAGCTATGGCCATTTGGGGTCTGTGGTGAATGAAACAAGATTCTTAGGAGATTAGATTGGCCGTATTTTTTTTCTTTACAGTGGGGGCTGGATTATATCCATCTCTACGCCAGCATATTACAATTTCCCAACCACCCTCCCCCACCCCAAATTCTTCTACCAATTCTATCTTTCCCCACACTGTGGCAGTCCATGTAATAAAAAATTCTATCTTGTCCAGAAATCTTGTCACATCCTGAGATTTTTCTATGATTTGCAAAACCACTAATAAGTTCAGGATACCAGTGTGATTGATTTTAATCAGAGAAGGAATATTATAAAAAGAACATTATATAAATACCTTATGGAGCCTTGGCAGAGAGCAAGGAAGAAGGCAGATTTGAAAGTTTTCTGCTATCTAACTTGCTCAGATTTCTTATAATAATATCAGACCTCTTCAACAGTTTTAATATTATTCCTTCATAATAATTCCTTATTCCATTTAAGAATTTTCAGTTTAGTGGGAGTGACTGCATAGTCACTAGCCAGTTTCTCAGCTCTCCTCTTCAGTTTACTTTCGGGAGGTTTCCATAAGCAGTTTTCATTGTGATTAGAGTATTATACATTCCGTAAAGGAACAATAAACTGTTCTGCAGAATACTTAGATCTGTGTCTTATTTCTTTTCCAACCAATTCAGAATTCTCTCTGGCCCAGGATTTAAAAGCTTATGCTAATTTTTCTGGCAACACCAATAAAGATCAATTTCATTGTCTTCCAGTGTTTTTCATCTAATTAGCCTTTTTGATCTCAATGAATAGATGAGCTCTTTTTATATAACTTATTAATTTGATTATTTCATCCCTCTTAAAAAAAAAAAAAAAACTGAAAGAGGATACCAGACACAGAACAACAGTTTGCGCAATTTAGGAAGATTTTAACATAATACTTAACAAGCCTATGGGTTTTTATTTCAGAATTTTGTATACATACCTGGATATTACATAGAGTGAGCAGTGTTCTTCTTTCAGGTCCCCGAGAGGGTGTGTGTTTGGTGGGGGTGGGGAATTGTAGAGAAATTTATTTTCTTATTCCCTTCCTTTTTATCTTTATTTCCATTTGACCATTGTAGATTGTTGGAAGATTTCAAGAAAGCACATTTATATATAATAGACTTTAAATTTGTTAGGCACCATCAGATAGTGAAAAATGTAAGCACTGTATATCACATGTTTAGTACTTATGCTCTGCCTCTTTCCTAATAATATAACAAATATAGGGACATTAAATAACAGAAGAGAGTATTATATAAGAAAAATTATGGTTAAACAATTGCACACACCATTGAGCCTCAAAAATGTTATCTGTCATTTTTCATATACTCAATTTTTAAAATGTTTAATTATTTTACTTCTTTTATTTCTTTGCTTCTTTTCTTTCATTTTTGTTTGCTTGTCCAGTTGCTTCCTCCTCCGATGATTTTTACTCTAGTGTAGGCTTCTGCATTCTGCTCACCTGTGGGGGACTGTCTCTCAAGATCCAGAATCAACGTTCTTTTTTGTTTCTAAAACAAGATGACCGGTAAGGGTATCTTAACCCTTGACTTGGTGTTGTCAGCACCACGCTCTCCCAAGTGAGCAAACCGGCCATCCCTATATAGGGGTCCGAACCCTTGGTGTTATTAGCACCACACTCTCCCAAGTGAGCCAGAGGCCAGCCCCTTCAACATTCTTTTTAACAAGGATTTTATTTGCAGGTAGAAGGTGATTTAATTGTCAAAGTAAGGCTTCAACGGGTAGTTGGCCCTGCTTTGGAAAAGAGCCCTAAAGCGACTATTCTGAAAGCAAAGTTAGTACTTTGGTAGTGGTACTCAGATTTCACATGGCTATAGGTGTTGTCTCTCTCTGGTTTTATTCCATCCCCCACTCCCTTTGCTCACCTGGCATCAGTCTTCTCTCAGTTGTACAAACTTTCCAAACACTTTTCTGCTTCCAAGATTTTACACATATTGTTTCTGCCTTTTTGTCTTTTTCCTCAGGCTTAAATGTCAAATTCTGAAGGAGGCCTCTACTAACCATCAATATATATTACCCTGTTACACTAAACTTTATCCTCCATCACAGCACTTATTACAATTTGTCAATTTGATTTTCAGTTTTCTTTCTTTTGTCTGCCATACTAGAATATAAAATTCATGAGTCTGGGAATGTGTTCAAATTGTTCATTATTGCATCTTTGTGACTTAGCTCAGAGCCTGGCACACAGTACATGCTTGACAAATATATGTTGAATAAATAGACAACAATCTCCACAGCAAGTTACCTCATTTAGTTAGCCTGGGGTACATCTTTAACATAGTTTACTGTGAGTGTGTGGGTACATTAGGAATTACCTTCGTTTAAACTTCATGGTAAATTTTCTGAATTTGTGCTCAGTAGAGTAGAATTTTGGAAACTAAATTGTTCATTTGTCTCTGTATTAGTGTGAATTTAAGTTATTTTATAGAAAGCACCAACAATAATTTTTTTGTATATAAATCATTGTAATAGAAGTACAGATTTATTATAGAGAATTTGGTAAACAGTATGATGAAGAAAGTAAAAAAAAAAAAACTACAGACCTTCAGTCAGAGGTAAGTTGTGCAACTCTTCAGCTTTTAGAGACTATAACACGTACATACACATTATTCATTAAGAAATACCCATGTATTAGGACCATATAGTTTGCACCTTTTTTGAGACTTGCTTTTTTCCCCTTAATCTTTATCATGAACAATTTCCGTGCCATTAGGTATTGCTCAAAATATTATAAGTGCCACATGCTGGCCAATGTATGGGTGTTCCACAATTTATCCACTACTTATCATCCTAGCCCAGTGATTGGTTTGGAGTTGGAAACTTGACGGAAGCCAGGCCAATTGAGACCTCACCCAGGATATTTATGACTATTGCTGGCAGGAAAGAACTCCTGATCAGTTCTTTTTTGGAGGTGGAACAGCTGATATACCAATTCAGGTCCTTATCACTTGGAGAAAGAAAGTAGTAAGAGAGAATGAAGTTAACATGGAAAGAAATGCGAGAGAAGAGACATAGATGAAGAGAGTATCTTTTGGGCATGCTAACTTTTGGATCCATTTGTACCTAAGGATGGCTCCACCCTTCCTGTAGTTTAGTGAGCTGGTAGACTCCCTCTTTGAGTTTAAATTGGTTGGAATTGGGTTTCAGTGCCTTGTAACCAAGAACGTCTGGAAAAATATAGATACCTAAAGCTTCGTAACATCAGTAGAAATCTTGCCTAATAATGGTAATGGTCTGAAAAATTTGCAGTCCATACACTCCTCTATATAATCTTACATCTACCCCTGAATTCAGTCACAGGAACAAAGAGCTGTAATCCTGGATTCTTTTCCCTTGGCCCCTTTCATTTATTTATTTATTTACTTACTTAGTTATATTGAAACATAATTAATTGTGTATATCTGTGGGATATAGCATTGAATATCAGTACCTATGTGCAATATGTGATACTCAAATCAGGGTAATTAGTATACTCAACATTACACAGTGTAATCATTTTTTGCATCTAAGTGATGGCATCCCCATATATTTGAACCCATTAAGAAAGAGCCTACGTAATGCACTGTCATTTGTGCTGAAGAGTATGCTATTGAGGATAGTGTCCATTTCATTACTCAGCTTCTTTATATATGGACTGTATATATAAACTACTGTCTTGTCTTAGTATATGGCAGCTATAGTGAAGGACAGTCACGTATTTCATGTTTCCTATGCATATTTCAATGTACTCATAATTCAGGATTTAACATGACAGAGAATGGTGGATATTTCTGCTTACACCTAAATTGAACCAGTAGGAGGCAATAGCATGAACACAGTTTATAATTCTCTTGGCACAACAATTATAAGATTATGCAATTTTTTATGAATTAAGAAAGAGATTTTGGAAACCATATTATTTTCATTTTTATGGAAAAAGTAGGTTTATTACTACTTTCATGTTGCCCTATTTTATTTTTTTTTCCTTTAAATTTTTATTTTGTCAATATACAATGTGGTTGATTATTATGGCCCATCACTGAAACCTCCCTCCCTCCTCCCTCTCCCCCCTCCCACCCAAGAATGTCCTTTCCGTTTGCTTGTTGTAACAACTTCAAAAAATTGTAGTTGTTATATCTTCTTCCCCGCCCCCCCGGTTTTTTTTTGTGTGTGTGTGTGAGTGAATTAATTTATTTATTTTTAGCTCCCACCAATAAGTGAGAACATGTGGTATTTCTTTTTCTCTGCCTGACTCGTTTCACTTAATATTATTCTCTCAAGGTCCATCCATGTTGTTGCAAATGGCAGTATTTCATTCGTTTTTATAGCTGAGTAGTATTCCATTGTGTAGATATACCACATTTTCCGTATCCACTCATCCGATGATGGACATTTGGGCTGATTCCAACTCTTGGCTATTGTAAAGAGTGCTGCAATGACATGTTGCCCTATTTTAAATTCTCATAAAATTCAATTATACTCTACTAAGAATGGTTGAGCTTCTCCTAGGAAGGTGTACTGTTTGTATCATGTGAACAACATAGGTTGTGTAACTGATCAGGTTTCCCTATTTTTGTTGATGGCTAAAAATCATACAGAAAATTGTGCCCCATTTATAGAAAGTACATAATTACAAAATTTAATCTCATTCCTGTTTTGTAATTAACCTCATTCTTGAATTCAATTTATGTATCTCCTTGCCTTTGTGCTTATCCACTTATAATTTATTTTACCTTCTTTTGGCTCATATATTTGATGAATAACTTTAAATTTTTATTGGAAAATAATGGAACATTACAATATAAAATATTTTGGGGAGTATCTCTTTTAATAAGACTGTTGTTTACTTATCCCTCCTATTTATTTTCATGACCTTGTCCTATGTGTACCAAGTATTTTGTCTGTTTCCTTCTCTCCAGATTTTTTCTTTTGGCAAGCATATGTTCCTCTGTTAAATAAATGTACAATGATTTAGCCAACAATTAATTTTGTAAGACATTCATCATGGGCTTTTGTTTTGTCCTAATTCTTTTGGAAAACATCCTCTAAAAAAACAAATCCATCAATTTCTGTTTTATATGTATAGTCTTTCATAATTCTTTACATAATTCTCTTCTGAGACTTTTTAAGGGACACACATTTTGTCTTTGTCTTGCATCAGTTTTTATTTATTTATTTTATAATTTTTATGTCCTTTTAGCATAATCTATCTTAAGATGAAGGTTCCTCTATGGCCTCATAAAGATGACATGCAAAGGTCCCCAACCTAGAATATGCCAGTCTTGCAGCTAGGATCACAATGAGAATAAGAGTTGGCATTAGAAAGTACTCCGTGTTTTTTTACTTGGTAATTGTAGCTTCCATTTCACCAAGTAGAATCATTTTATAGACAAAGATCCACAGGTAAGTAGGCAGCAGAATCAGGAGAAATAATTAAGCTTTATTATTGGTTAGATTTTATTTTCATCACACAACGTGGTTTATAACATGCTCACTTTTCTTTCTACATTTCATTTACCAGCAGTCCTTGTTTTAGTTATATCTATGTGGTATCATTTATGTATGCTTTAAAAATATTTTCTTTTTACCTTTTCATTTTGTTGTTTCCATTTTTTTTTCAATGCAGTAGTGATGTTTAGGGTGTTGCTTAGCTCATAACAGCTTAATTTCTCTGAGAATCATCCCCAACTGTAGGCAGAGGTCTTTGCAGACAATTTTTAAAATTGACATATTGTAATTTTACATACTTATGGTGTACAGTCTGATGTTTTGATACATATATATTGTATAATAATTGGGTTAGTGTAGTTAATGTATCCATCACCTCATGCATTTATCATTCCTTTGTTGTGAATACATTCAAAAACCTCTCCTCTATATATTATCTAGTGTACAAATCTTTTTTTAAAATTTTTATTTTGTCAATATACAATGTAGTTGATTATTATGTCCCATCACCGAAACCTCCCTCCCTCCTCCCTCTCCCCCTCCCACCCAAGCATGTCCTTTCCATTTGCTTGTTGTAAGTAGTGTACAAATCTTAACTGTTAACCATAGTTACCATACTGTGCAATAGAACATCAAAACTTATTTCTGTTATCTAATTGAATTTTGTACCCATTGGCTAATGTCTCCTGTTTTCCCTACCCATCCTTCCCCTCCCAGTCTCTGGTAATCACTGTTCCATTCTCTGCCTCTATAATATCAACTTTTTTTTTTTTTTTTAAGATTCCACAAATGAGTGAAGTCATGTGGTATTTGTCTGTCTCTGCCTGGCTTGCTTCACTTAACATAATGTCCTTCAAGTCCATCCATGTTTCTGCAAATGACAGGATTTCATTTTTTTTTTGTGGCTATATAGCATTCCATTGTGTATATACACCACATTTTTAAATCCGTTCATCTGTTGTTGGACACTTAGGTTGATTCCATATCTTGGCTATTGTAAATTGTGCTGCAATAAATACGGGAGTGCAGATATCTTTTAAAAATACTGACTTCATTTCCTTTGGGTATATGCCCAGCAGTGAGATTGCTGAATGAAACGGTGGTTCAGTTCTTAATTTTTTGAAGAAACTCCATACTGTTTTCCATAATGGCTGTGCTAGTTGACATTCCCACCAACAGTGTGCAAGTGTTCCTCATTCTCCACATCCTTACCGACACTTGTTTTCTTTTGGCAGACAATTTTATATTGTGTGACTCTGCCCCTTGCCAAAGCACCTAGACATCCAGTCATATTTTTCCCCGTTAGTAAGCCTGTGCAGATGCCTTGAAACGAGCCGACTTCCCCTCATGAAGCTATGGGGAAGCCATCTTCTACCTACCTTCTGTGCTGGGAAAAGAAAGTGACTATTCAGAGACAAGCAGGGATGGAGAGAAAGCGTGGCTGGCTTTCTTGGCAACTATTTATTTCCTGTTGCCAGTGCCTCCCGGACCTGGCTACCCCTGGGTTGAGTGCATTACTCAGTATCCTCCTAATAGATTTTTTTTTTCTCTTAAGCCAGCTTGAATTGCTTCTGTTACCAATAGGACAACTGAGGCTAAGCCATGTATTAACAAACAAGGAACCTCCAATATAGTTCTTTGGGAGCAGTAAATTCCCCTCTTCATGTTCCACCTTGTTTCTTTCATGAAAATTACATCAGTATTTTCTTTTCTCAGAGCCCCACAGGCAACATATTGTGCCCTTTGAGGTCCTTTGCCAGTTGTGTTACATGTTCCTATTTTGAGTTATGTCTGGCCCAAGTTTAGGTGTGATTTTTCCTATTCTGCCAAGTATTTCTCTGGTCACTCTTCTCTCTCTGTCTCTTGCTGTACTTTTGGACTTTTCTTAGATCCAGATATTCTGCACTCTTTTGAATTGGAGTTTCACCTACAGTAGGCCTGTGGTTCTCATTGGCTTTGGCCTCTCCCTCTTCATCTTTTCTCTCCTCTTCCATTCTCCCTTTCTGGGTTTTTGACAAAGATGATCTTCTTAGTATATAGTTGCTGGGCTACCCTCTTGGTTTCCTTTCCCAAAGATCCCTTTTCTCTTTTTATGTTGCTAGGCTAAGAGTTTTCTAATTCCTTACCCTCTGCTTCCCTTTTAATTATAAATTTTGGCCTTACATCATGCCTTTGCTGCCACAACTCAGCATGGGCTGTTACAAGTCGCCATACAGCTGCCTGAATGCTTTGCTGCTTAGAAATTTCTTCTGACAAATACCCTGGCTCATCACTTCTAAGTTCCATGTTCCATAAAACCTTGGGGCATGAGGAGAATGCAGTCAGGTTCAAGGGTGACTCTTGCTCCAGTTTGCAATAAGCTCTTCCTCATTTCTATCTCAGACCTCTTCAGAATGGCTTTTACAGTTCATATTCCTATCCACATTCTGGTTACCACTATTTAACCAATCTTTAAGAAGTTTCAAACTTTCCCTGATCTTCTTGTCTCCTAAGCCCTCATCAGCATCTAGGTTTTTTTTTTATCCTGCTCCTCCAAATCCTTCCAGCCTCTGCCCATCACCCCATTCTAAAGCCACTTCCACACTTAATTTGTTATTATCAACATCCCACTTCTTGGTACCAAGTTTCTGTTCTCCAGAGAGACAGAACCAATAGGATATCTATATGAATATATGAGATGGGGTTTATTAGGGGAATTGACTCACAATTATGAAGGCTGAGGAGTCCCATGATAGGCTGTCTGCAAACTGGATGCTGGCAGCATGGCTCAGCCCAAGTCCAGAAGCCTCCGAACCAAGGAAGCTGATGGCATGATTCTCAATTTGAGGCCAAAGGCCTGAGAGCCAGGGTGCTGCTGCTCTAAAGTCCTGGAATCCAAAAGCTGAAGATTCTTGAGATCTTATTGGCCCACATATATTCCCTGCACATATTTGGGCTGAGAGAATGAGATCCTGGCTTATTCAGGTATTTGGCCCAGACTTGCTTAATTACGGCTGGCTCTTGGGAAATTTGTAAAAGTGTGACCTCTTTATAAGACATAGAAATTAAAAAGGAGGAGAGGATTTTATTCCGGGTTCTCCAGAGAAACAGAACCAATAGGAGATATATCTGTATCAACATCTATATATTTATATCTATCTATACATCTTTACATATATTTACATATTAAATTAGATAAAAATATATTTATATGTAAATAAACGTCTTTATACATGTATATATGTATTTATCTCTTTTTTCTTTCTCTTTGTTCTTCAATTTGATTCAGAGGAGGATTAAATTTTATTTGCACAAAGTACCCATATATGGCATCTGAGAGTAACAAAAGCTATGGGGGCATTAGGGAAGCAGACAGATTGTGCATTGAATCAGTGCCATCAATTAAAATTATATAGTATGTGGTCTATTCTTAAAAAATATATCAGTCACTCCACCTGCAAGATTTTCTCACTGACTACCTTTTTTCCAGCAAATGGCTCAGCTACCTGTCTCATCTTTCCTCCTTACTCTACCTCCCTTCTGTCCTGAAACCCCCAATTCCCATTTGTTTCACATGGACAGCAGTTTAGCTAATTCTTTGTTACAGTGCATCCTTCGAAATTGTAAATTTAATGATTCACTTTTCCTACTCAAAGACAGTTTCTTCCTGCAAAGCTATTAAAATGACAGTTTATGCACTCCGTTTTGCTTATTCATGCAAGTAATCATTCATTCATTAAACTTTAAGGAGCACCTTCTTAGCATCCGTTAAACATGGAGATGCAAAAGAAAAACAAAGGAGTGTTTTAAGTGATACTATTAGTATGTTGTGCTATGGTTTAGTATTTATAGGGAAGGTTTAAAATAAGAAAGAAATGCATTGTCTCATCTCCATAGCTTTAGAAATTTCAGCTAGTGTAAGGGTTAAAAAAGTAGAATAAAATGTGACTGATAAAAGAAATATAATGCACATTCGATGAAGCTACTGCTTTAAAAAAACCAAAAAACAAAAAATGTCCCATTCCAAAGGAAATTTATGGGTGAGTAGGAGAGACAGATAAGCAAAGAGAAATTTCCAGCATAGCATGATACAATAGAGTTAAATGTGGGATGGCCGGACTTAGCATGGATGGGCAGTGGTCATCATAAAAATGGTGCCACTTAAGCTGAGTCTTAGAGGATGAGAGGACTTAGGCAGCTAATGAAGCATTTGTATATGCTTGTGTATTGCAGGGTGGAGGTGGGTCATGATGGTGAGCGAAATTCAACATCTCCACAGGATTTTCTCACTGATAGTTAGAACTCGTGACATCCTATATTAAACTTTTATCTTTTCCTTCAGTTTTGCTTTTCCTCTGACATTCCCTTATCAGTAAATGATACCAACAGTCATCTAGTTGTTCAAGCCAAAACCTGGGCATGATCCTTGTACCTCCTCTCACTCAACAAAATAGACAATCAATTAACCAATTCTGGCCATTCTGAACAACTTTCAGATCTCTAAATATGTCTTTACTTCTGAACATTTGTAAATATTATTTCCTTTGTCTGGAACATGGTTCTTCTCCCACATATCACCCACCTTTGCCTGGCTAACTCATACTCATTCTTAAAGACTCAGCTTAGCCATTGCTTGTACAGGAAGACTTGCATCATAAGCTATATCCAAATTAGAGTGTCTTCCTGCAGACTCCCCAGCATATGCCAGCAAAGCATTCATGACACTCTTTTGTCAGTCTTTTGTTAACCTGCTAATGTCTCTGTCTCTTTCAATAGTTCATAAGCACCATAAATGAATGGATATTTGTCCTGTTTTAGCTATCACTACTTTTGTGGTGACTAGCATAGTGGTTTGCAGATGGTTGGCATTCAGTAGGGATTTGTGAAATGAATGAGTAAGTGGATGATTGAAATTTCCCAGGTAGAAAGTTCCAATTATGGTAAAAGCCATGGTGTGAATATGGGTCTGTGTGGCAAAATAGAAGTGGAGCTGAAAGCCACCAGAATTGAGACGAGCAACAACTTGTATACCTTGCAGGTGTCTGGAGGGAATTGAAGTTGTTTGTAGTGAGGGTCAGCTGTAAGAGGGATAGAAAGACCATTCACCATAAGCCGAGGTCTTCAATGAATATGGTGAAGAGACCAGGAAGTCAACGATTGTGGATGAGAAAGAGTAAACAGCCCAATGGTCAGATCTATCAGTGTCAGAGGAGGAGGTAATTTTATATAATATACTTTTTACACAGGAACATTTTCTTTGTTTATACAAAGCTCTCAGTAGTCTTCAAGCCTCATCTCTAGCACATAGTTACTGTCCTTGGTATCAGCTTTAATCTTGGATCCCTAACTTGAAAGTATCTGGTGAACATTCATTCCCATTGTTTCCTTTCAGTTTTTCATTCTCAGGTTTAGATTCCAAGTCAGCCTCCTCTTTTATTGAGACTGCCAGTCCACCCTAATGCCTTTGAAAACAGTCACAATGCCTCCCATAACAATGGTTTGCTCCCTGGAGAGAAAAAAATAACATGTTTTTAACCGTAGCTTTCCAAGTATAGTCTCTCATTGGCTCATTCTTTCTCGTTTAATACTCTCTTCAAAATACAATTTTTCTGATGCTCTGTGGCTCACACTAAATGACTTACTTCCAGGGATTTGAATTACAGCAAACAGGTCTCTTGAGTCCATCCCAGTGGAATCAATAATCGGCATCTTGCCAGGAGGTATTTTGTATCCCTTTTTATTTAGATCATCACAGCAGGTCTTTATATAATGGTGCCCTTCTTTTACCCTTCTCTCCCAGGAGTTTCCTTTCCTTTCCCTTCCTTCTCAACACCTGTAGCTGGTAGGGAAGGTATGGAGAACAAAGCAGCAGTACTTGTTTCTGTTGTTTCCGTCCTCCTCACATTTCTCTCTACCTTCCTCCTACCTTTCTTCTCTCATTCCAATGCTTCAGCTGTTTCTTCCTGCTCTCTTTTTAAAAGTTTCCATTTTGGCTGGGAGCTGACACAGCCTCTGGAGACATCATCTCACTCTCAATGCAACACAGACTCAGTCTGAAGGACCCAGAGTACACGCTCGGACCCCAGACCCCGCAGCTGGGGCTCGCCCCACCTCGCCTTTCCCCACCAGGTTCTTCATGGCTAGTGCAGACCGTGTACTCACTGTCCTCAATGTCCCTTACTCTCCTTGCTCTTCTCTGAGATCTACCACAGCACCCCAGCAGTTACTCGCTCTGCTGAAGGATACACATTTCCACCTCAGAAGATCACAACTTGATTTGGATAATAGAATTTTATCAGAGTTTGAGAGAAATAAGCCTTTGAAGATGAACTCTTGTGAAGCCGTTTTCACTGATCTGAGGCCTGCTAGCAGACAATAACAAGCCATTTAAATTAGTGATGTGTGAAGGTCATACAGCATTGATAGAAGAGGGATCTTCATGTTTGAGAAAGTTATCTTCTTTTGACGCAGAAGGCAGCTTCAGTGGGAAACATGAGAGAGGAGAAGGAAATTAAATTATCCCTGGTAACCCAGTGGGCGATAGATGTCACAGATACATCACACTTACATTTGAGTAGGATTTCTCCTCACCAAATCAAACAGGAGCAGTGATAAGATAAATCTTGGCTTCCTGCCTCCTTTCTCCTGTGGGTGTTGCAGAAAGGCTCAAGTTGAAAAGAAAATACAAATTTGTGTGTGTGTGTGATGATAGTTTTTCCCTCAGTACTAAGAAAATCTAATTTTTGGCTTTCTAGGCTGGGAGGGTACCTGTGAAGAGACCACATCCCCTTTCTCAACCATGTCTCCCTCTCAGAAACTCCTTTACATGAAACACTGAACTACAGCCCCAGGCCTCTGTTCTCTGCTGGCTCTGATGCTTCTTTCTGAAAACAGGCAGAGGGAAAGGTCAGAAGAATACTTCTTCCAGTTCATGATGAATTCTTGTAGAACATACAGCCAACCTGAGCTCACCACTGACTCCAGGGCAAAGAGGTGGGCATCTGGAGGCTGCTTGGGTTCCCAAAGTGGGATGTGTTCTTCCTTTGTGCTTTTTACTGTCTGCTGGATAGGTGGAGAAACCACTGTTAGGCCATTTTAGAAATGAAGAAATGGAAGCAAAGTATGATGATGTGTCTGGCTAGAGGCCATGAAACACATCAGAAGTGCAACTATGCCTGGGCCCCTGATCTTCTGGCAACCAGTCTGGCTGCTTGTATTGGTGCCTCTCCCAAGCCCTTATTTTTGGTCAGAAGTCATATTATTCTGTACAAAAAGAAGAAGCTACATTAAAAAAATTCTAAGCATGTAGTTTGCTCTTCAGTCACTGAGCTGATGCATTTATCGAATCTGTATACACAGAGCTCTGACTACATTGTGTTTTGCTAGAATCACATTCCAGGGTTTGTGATCGATATTATGTAAGCCACTTTGCCAGTTTGTGCTCTGCCAATTTTTTGAAGCAAGCTTAATTATGCAAATTCACCTGATAGTAGATTGTTCATTTTAGTCATGCACAATTATTTACTTTTTATGCATGGCCCTAAGACTTGGACAGAGCTTAGTAACAGCTCATTTCATATCTAGCAAGGAGACGTATGAGAGGACACAATGCTGATGCAGGTCAGCTGCTCTGATGGGCATCATGCTGCTTCAGGGAAGGTCACATTTGAGGCAAGACCAACTATTTTGAGGGAAAATGCCATCTGTTGTTGCCTATCTGTTGTTCCCAGACTGAGAGTCCATTTCAAAAGACTGGAGGAGCAGGGACACTTAGAGACAACTAGAACATTACTTGAAATGATGAGTTGAAGATGAATGGAAAAGAAACCTGTTCAGCTACTTCCACCCATTCCTAAAGTGCAACATTTTCCCATTTGTATCACTTCTTGCTTTAAGATAATGAGAAGAGGCCTGGAAGTGAAAGCAATAGAGACAAATGGAAAGAGATATACTAGAGTGCCTTTCTCAGCAGAAATGAAATGAAAATAATGGTATTGAACAGAAATAGAAAAGCTGGCTATCTTTAACATCTTCCATTTTTCCACATGTGCCATGATCTTATTACTACTGGGCCTTTGCATATTCTAACTAGACTTCACTCTGGACTCATCCTATAATTATCAGTTTAAACATTACTTTTTGAAAGAAGTCTTCCCTGAACACTTCCTTTCCATCCTCACCCTAGAATATATAAGTACCCCTATAATGTCCTCTCATAGAATCAGGTACATTGCTTATCATGCCACTTATTTCACGTTATGGGACTACTTGTTTAATTTATGACTCCCCATCTATGAAGGTGGAGACTATATCTATGCTGTTTATCAATGCATAAACAGCGTCTAACTCAATGCTCAAGAGGTGGTAGCCACATAATAAATATTTGCTGAAGAGAAGAATAAATGAATGAATAAATGAGTGATAGGAAGCTGGGATGGGGATTCAAACTTTGTTTTGGTCCTTAATATCCCATTGAAACCCAAAAGGACTCACTTCATTTTGTGGTAATGTTGTCTAATTGTAGAATATAACAATATCTTTTCTAGTGTGTATTAGCGTAGAATTGATTGATGAATTTTGTGACTACAGTGGACAATGGTAATTATAGCAGTTGTCTGTCTAACAAACTTCGTCTTAATCTTTCTCCTGCCAACTTATTCTGTTTCTCCTCTCCTCCACTCCTCCCATATCCACCAGAGAGGAAGGAATAGAACCTAGGCCTGGCCAATCATGGCTCTTCCCCAGGATTGATATTCGAAGAAAACACTTTCTTTTCGATGGGATTATTGAATTGGGGGTTTGGATCTGGGACCACTGACAGCTGTCTTGTCCACCTTCTCCGAGAGAATCTACAAATGAAGGCAATCAGATCGAGTAAATACAGTTCTAAGATACTGATTCTTGCACCTTTTACTTTGCTCCCATGGACTTCCCCAGGATATAATCCAGTTAGGAATCCAATTAACTAATTTTTCCTTAAAGGAATATGAGCTTGATTTCCACTCTTGGAACTAAATGAGATCTGGCTAATTCAGGTATTAAAGTGCATTTTCCTTTAGGGAGACACGGAGAGTCAGCTGAAGTCAGAGGGAAAAGTACCTTCATCCTTCATTTCCAGGTTTAAAGGGGAGATTCTGACTTAAAACTCAGAGTCCTGGTAAATATAGAAACTGTTGCCTGGGACCAGATTTAAGGATCATGTTTTGACAACATTTCTGGTGGTGACTAAGTAGTGGAGGGTACAAGAATCAAACAGATCAGCACCCAACTGGGATTTTAAGGAAATTACATTAACAAAGATACTCCAAGCCTGGCAAAGGCTGTCCTATAATTACTGAATCCCCAAGGCCTTTACCATACTTGTAAAAGCCTTGTACCATCAGGAAGTGGATAAAGCACTGTAACACCAAGAAGTATCAAGTCCTTTCTGTCTCAAACTTATCCAAGGAGGCCAATGGTTATGGCTAACCTTCTGGCTGGTAGCCAGGGGCAGGCAGAGAATTCATCCAAGGGTTCATTTTATGACAAGGAAGGAAAGTCCTTAACCTTCTAGTTCAGCAATATGCTGTATATGCCATAGACCAAAAGTAGCTGGTATTGCTTTTCCTTTCTGTGCTTTCCAAATGGGAGTTTTTGTTGCAGACATTATGTACTCCTCCATAACTTTACATTTGCCATGTTGGAGTAGTTAAATTTATTATTTGGCAAGACTCCAAGAAGACTTGAGATTAGATATAGCAAATGCTGTGATTTGGGCTGTCACTTTGGAAAGGGTAGATATGTTTTCTGTTGTACCTGCAATGCTGGCATTTTGATAGGTGGGCATTTTTTAATTTAATGTCAGGGGAGAAGGTTACCTTGAGTATGCCAAGAAGCCAAGGGGTGGAATGTAGTGAGATATGGTAGTTATTGTGTCATCTACAGAGTTTATCCATCTTCTTCTGTGCTGACATGCTCCTTCCTCCCATTCTCCCCATCACTGACCACCACCACTGTCCCAGCCACAGGGATAACCTTGTAACTCACATCTGGCCAAAGTTGTTTCCAGAAGTTGAGAGGTCTTCTCTGGTAAAAAGAAACTTGATTTTCTGCTGAGTTTGCCTAAATGGGAAGATGTAAATCTGAGATTGCTGAAACTGGAGGGGAAGAGAGGTGAAGAAGGTTGTGCTATTTGGGTTTGATTCCCCATCTCTGAGGACACAAGGCCCACACTCTGCATTTACTCATTCAATCCTGAGATGACTCCAGTATCGCAACTTCATGGGCCAATAAAATCTCTCTTTTGCTTAATGTAGTTTATATGGATTTTTATCCCTTGCAATGAAAAGACTTGTGAACTCATCTCTTTAGAGAGTTCTTCTTCGACCATTCTAACTAATTTAGTGCCCTTTCTGCCACATTCCATTTTCTATATGGTTACCCTATTTTGTGTTTTATAGCATCTATTGCTCTTTAAAATTACCTTTTATGTCTAATTTCCTGTGTATTTATTGCTTATTTCCTTCCTCCCTACCTTGCCTACTACTAAAATGTAAGCTCCTTTGAGCTCAGAGACTTCATCTGTTTTATTCTTTAATTAATTTTCCCAAGGCCTAGAACAGAACTTGGCATGCAGCAGGTGCTTCTTAATATTTATTAATTAAATAACTCACTAACATAGGTATAAAGCCTCAGATGTTCCAGAGAAAAGGGATTCTTCAAGAGAAGTACCCATTTGGTTATCTATCCCAATTCTCCCGGTTTTCTGTTCCCTCACTAACTGATGTTACGTGTTTTCCCTTTTCTCTCCTTCAGTTGTATATCCTAATCCTTTTCCTAGAGAAACTTCACTACTCAACCCACACTATTGCTCTTCCTCATTCACCTCTGCCTTTTGCTGCTTTTCTTTCCAAAAACATCAAACCCACTCCACTCCCATCTTCCATAAATACTTATTCACCAGGTGATTTAACTAGTAAAAATGCTACATTTCCCTTAGTTCTCCACCCAAAGAACCTACTTCACAGAACTTGAGCTCTTTACAATCTGCCGGAATAATTCTCTCAAGCTTTCTGTGGGGAATAGGTGATTAAGAGATCTGTTTCTGAAATGTGTATAGCACTTTATTGTTTTAAAAACATTTTTGAGTAAGTTAGTCTCGGTTAATCTACATAACATCCCTTATGGAGGTAGGCCAAAATAGGAATTGATATAAAAAATTCTGAGATGAGAAAACCAAGGTGCAGAAAAGCTGATGATTCCTTTAAGGCCACAGAGGTGGTGAAGCTGAAGCCTGGACTTGAATCCAGTCTTTTGCTTCTTTGTAACATAGGAGACTTTTGGGCTGGATCACAGACTCCTCTGCCCTGTCATGAGTCAGGTAAGTGAAAGGAAACCTGGTGGCTGCCAGCAAAATCGACACGCTTTATTTCAGATGTGAGCTCCGCCACCGGGGGTCCAGAGCCACTGCTTTCCATACCGAAAGTACACAATAGTGGCAACAAGCCAAGGGGTACATGGGGGCACATGCGTACTAACACTTCTGTATGTAACTTGATTACAATGGGTATGCTGAATCATACAGAGCTGGATATGAGGCAAGAGGGCTTGACCAAACTAACTTCATTTTCCTTACAGAGACTCTGTAGGGATGTCTGTCCATTGTGATAAGAATCAAATCATGGAGCTGAATGGAGTCTAGGTCACTAACTCAATTATGACCATATTTTACTAGATTTCCAAAACAAAACAGGAAGTCAAACCTGTATCACCAGTCAAATTTTGATATTAAAAAAGAACTAAAAGTTGCTATATGAGTCTGTTTTTGTGTTGCTTATAATAGAATACCTGAAACTGGGTAATTTATAAAGAACAGGGGTTTATGTGGCTCATGATTCTGGGACAGCTGCATCTGGCATGGGCCTTAGGCTGCTTCTACTCATGGTGGAAAATGGCAGGCAGCCAGCAAGTACAAGAAGATCACATGGCGAGAGGAAGAAAGAGGGAGAGAGAGGGGAGATACCAGGCTCCTTTTAAACAACCAGCTCTGGTGGGAACTAAGAGAGTGAGAACTCACTCATAACCCACCATCCCAGGATGAGCATTAATGCATTCATAAGGGATCCGCCCCAAACCCAAACTGCTCCTATGTTGGGGAGCAGATTTTGACATGAGCTTTGAGGGCACAACACATCCAAACTCTATCAGTTGTCATTTAAAATTTTTTTGTGGTACTTATTTGTCAAATCCCAGTCACACAGGGATAGAAAAATATCATTTTTGAACAATTTGCATTTTCCCTTTTTTAAGGAAAATCCAATACATCATAGGCCCAATGACATTTTAAAAGTTTCAAGTCTGTAACAACTGTCATGAAATGAATCATTGAAATGGAGGCCACAGTCCTGAGCAGTGACTCAGAGTAAACAACTCAAAGAGAGAAAAACACATTTTCTATTTGGAGCCATCATTCAAATGAATAAACACATCAAAGCCATGAATACTTTGCAGAAGGCTGGAGGTGTCTGCTGTCCACAGTAGAAGCAAAGTCCTGAAGAATGGACACCAAACCAAGAGGAGGGACATCTGAGGGCCAGAACCTCATCTACCACTAATGAGAAATGTGACCCAGGTAGGTCTTTCCAATTCTCCCTGCCTCAATTTCTTCATTTGTAAGGTGAAAGAATTAGACTACACAGGCTTAGCAGTCCTTCTGATTCTAATAATTGTAGATTTGGTGTCATCTTAATCCAGTGCTAGAGTTGTTATGGATTATAGCTATTTCCTTACCTATTAAGAGAAGCTGTAACACCTAGTAAAGACACCACAGAGCATAACTATGCAAATGCTGAGGGGTTGCTCCTGGCTCAACCACGACTGTTGGCAAAAGAGGTAGAAGGCACAGAGTTAGCACGTGGATGGCAAATATTTCCAATTGTACCAGGATGTTTGTATACCTAGGAGGGAATCACTAGGTTCTTATTTACCTAGTGTCGAACCAGAAGGCATCTCTGTCATAGCAAAGGAAAGCACAGTGGCCAGTAGTACAGTTGCACTTTTGCATGCTTTGTTGTTATTATTCCTGGTCCCCCCTCTGTCCCCTAACCCAAGGTGGGAAGGAGAAATGGGGAAGCCAGAAAGGAGTCTGAGTTTTTAACCTAATATTTTAGATAATAGGGTTTGGCCATTGCTATTTTATTATTATTATTATTACTTATTAAGAATATTCATGAGATACAAAGCTAATTGTCCCACCTCCTGCCCATGATGTTAGGGCCAGATTCATACTGGGGGCATACCCATTACCAGAAATTACTTTTGTACCCTTTGTCCCCTCCCAATTAGCCCCCAACCTACCTCCCCCTTACCTCTCTCCTCCCCTCCTATTTGTAGCCCTAGGGATGTTCCCTCCTTCTGTTAGACCACAGCACTACTCTGGTCTTTCTTTTCTTCCTTCGTTTCTCTCTTAGCTCCCACATATGAGTGAGTGCATGCAGTATTTATCCCTCTGTGCTTTACTTGTTTCACTCAACATAAGTTTCTCCAGGTTCATCCATGTTGTTGCAAATGAGAGTATTTCATTCCTTTTTATGGCAGAGTAGTATTCCATTGTATATATATACCACAGCTTCCTTATCCAATCATCCATCGATGGACATTTAGGCTGTAAACAGAGCTGTGATAAACATGGGAGTGCAGGTATCTCTTTGACATGATGATTTCCATTCCTCTGGATATATACCCAGAAGAGGGATTGCTGGATCATATGGAAGATCTATTTGTAGTTGTTTGAGAAACCTCCATATTGTTTTCCAAAATGGTCATACTAATTTACAGTCCCACCACCAGTGCAGTAGTGTTCCCTTCTCTCCACACCCTCACCAGCATTTGTTATTCACCATCTTTTTGATTATAGCCAGTCTAACTGGAGTGAGGTGGTATCTCATTGTGGTTTTAATTTGCATTTCCCTGATGACTAGTGATGTTGAGCATTTTTTCATATATCTGTTGGCCGTTTGTATGTCTTCCTTTGAAAAATGTCTATTCAACTCCCTTGTCCATTTAATTGGGTCATTTTTTTTTTTTACTGTATAATTGCTTGAGTTCTATGTATATTCTGGATATTAATCCCTTGCCAGATGCATAGTTAGCAAAAATTTTCTCCCACTTTGTAGGTTGTCTTTTCACTCTGTTGATTGTTTCTTTTGCTGTGCAGAAACTTCTTAGTTTGATATAGTCCCATTTGTTTATTTTTTCTTTTGTTGCTTGTGCTTTTGGGCTCATGTTCATAAAGCCTGTGCCCTGACCTAACTGCTGAAGTGTTTCACCTATATTTTCCCTTAGTAATTTTACAGTTTTGGGTCTTATACCTAAGTTTTTAATCCATTTTTAGTTGATTTTAGTGTATGGAGAGGGGTGCATATCTAGTTTCATTCTTCTGCATATGGATATCCAGTTTTCTCAGCACCACTTGTTGAAGAGGCAATCTTTTCCCCAATGTAGATTTTTTGTTGCCTTTGTCTAATATCAGATGGCTATAAGCCTGAGGGGTGATTTCTGAGTTTTCTATTCTACTCCACTGGTCTGAATGTCTATTTTTATACCAGTACCATGCTGTTTTGGTTACAACAGCTTTTTAGTATAATTTGAAGTCAGGCAGAGTTATATTTCTGGCTTTGTTTTTTTTTGCTCAGGATTGCTTTGGCTATTTGGGTTCTTTTGTTTTTCCATATGAAAGGTAAAATTGCTTTTTCCATTTCTGTGAAGAATGTCATTGTTATTTTTCATGAGGATTGCATTGAATCTGTAGATCGCTTTGGGTAGTATAGACATTTTCACAATGTTAATTCTTCCAATCCAAGAGCATGGAATATCTTTCCATCTTTTTGTGTCTTCTTTAATTTCTTTCAGAAGTGGTTTGTAGTTCTCACTGTAGAGATCTTTCACCTCCTTGATTAAATTGATCCCTAGGTATCGTATTTTTTTGGTGACAATTGTAAATGGGCTCACTTTATTTCTCTTTCTGTTAATTCATTATTTGAGTATATAAATACTACTGATTTTGGGGCATTTGTTTTGTATCCTGCAACATTACTGAAGTTATTTACCAGCTCTAGGAGTTTTTTGATAGAGTCTTTAGGTTTTTCTATACATGGTATCATGTCATCTGCAAATAGGGAAAGTTTGACTTCATCTTTTCCAATCTGGATTCCCTTTATTTCTTTCTCTTGTCTGATTGCTCTAGCTAGTACCTTCAGTACTATGTTGAATAGAAGTGGTGAGAGTGGACATCCTTGTCTTGCTCCTGTCCTGAAGTGAAAGGCCTTCAATTTTTCCCCATTCAGAATAATACTGGTGGTGGGCTTGTCATAAATGGCTTTTATTTTGTTAAGATATTTTCCTTCTATACCTAATTTGTTGAGAGTCTTTATCATGATGGAATGTTGAATTTTGTCAAATGCTTATTCAGCATCCATTGAGATAATCATATGGTCTTGTTTCTTGAGCTTGTTGATGTGATGTATCACATTTATTGACTTTCATATGTTGAACCATCTTTGCATCCCTGGGATGAATCCCACTTGATCATAGTGTATAATTTTTTTAATATGTTGCTGTATTCTGATTGCTAATATTTTGTTGAGGATTTTAGCATCTAGGTTCAGCAAGGATATTGGCCTGCAATTTTCTTTTTTTGTCGTGTCTTTTTCTGGTTTGGGTATCAGAGTTATGTTGGCCTCATAGAATGAGTTTGGGAGAGTAACATCTGTTTCAATTGTTTGGAATAGTTTGTGGAGAGTTGGTATTAACTCTTCTTTAGAAGTTTGATAGAATTCAGCTGTAAAGCCATCCAGATCCAGACTTTTTTTGTTGGAAGATTGCTAATTATCACTTCAATATCCTTGTTTGTTATTGGTCTGTTCAGGTTTTCTATCTCTTCGTGGTTCAGTCTTGGTAATTTATATGTGTCTAGTAAGTTATCCATATCTTCCAGATTTTCAAATTTGTTGTCACACAGTTGTTTATAATATTGTCTCTAATAATTCTCTCTATTTCTGTATGTCAGTTGTAATGTCTCTCTTTTCATTTCTAATTTTTGTTATTTGGGTCTTCTCTCTCCTTTTGTTTTTTGTTAATCTAGCTAATGGTTTGTCTATTTTGTTTATCTTCTCAAAAAACCAACTTTTAGTTTTGCTGATCTTTTCTATTGTTTTTGGGTCTCTATTTCATTTAGTTCTGCTCTGATCTTAATTATTTATTTCTGTCTACTGCCTTTAGGTTTGGATTTTTGTTGTTTCTCAAGTTCTTTGAGGGGTAGTGTTAGGTCATTTATTTGAAGTCTTTCCATTTTTTTGATATAAGCATTTACTGCAGTAAACTTGCCTCTTAGTACTGCTTTTGCAGTATCCCAGAGGTTTTGGTATGACGTATCTTTATTTTCATTAGTTTCTAGGAATTTTTTGATTTTCTGTTTAATTTCTTCTTGGACCCATAGTTCATTCTGGAGCCTATTATTTATTTTTCATGTATTTGTGTAGCTTCCAGCATTTTGCTTACTGTTTATTTACAGTTTTAGTCCATTGTGGTCTGAAAAGATTGTTGGCATGATTTAAATTTTTAAAAATTTGCTGAGACTAGATTTCTGACCTAATATGTGGTCTATCCTAGAGAATGTACTGTGAGCTGATGAGAAGAAAGTGTATTCTTTAGCTGTTGGGTGAAATGTTCTTTATATATCTGCTAAGTCCAGTTGGTCTAGGGTGTAGATTAAATCCTGTGTCTCTTTGTTGACTTGTTGCCTGGAAATCCTGTCCCATACTGAGAGAGGGGTGTTCAGATCACCCACTCTTAATGTATTCAGTCATATCTCGTTCTTTATGTCTAAGAGTGTTTGCTTTATATATCTGGGTACTCCGGTATTGGGTGCATACATGTTTATGATTGTTATGTCTTCTAGCTGGATAGTTCCCTTTATCATTATATAATGTCCTTCTTTGACTTTTTAAATGTTTTTTGGTTTAAAGTCTATTTTGTCCAATATAAGAATAGCTATTCCTGCTCATTTTTGGTTTCCATTTGCATGGTATATCTTTTTCCATCCCTTCACTTTTAGTCTGTGTGTGTCTTTACAGGTGAGGTGGGTTTCTTGAAGACAGCATACACTTGGGTCTATCTTTTCAATCCAGTCAGTTAATCTGTGTCTTTTGAATGGGGAGTTTAGTCTATTCACTTTTAGAGTAGTTATTGAGAAGTGTTTAATTCCTGTCATTGAATTCCTATTTGTTTAGGTGGTTTAAATATCTTTTGATCATTATTTTCCCTTGCATTTCTGTTCTTCAATGTTAGTTGGGAATTTAAGGTAGAATGATTTAGCTTCTTTCTCTTTCTTGTTGGCATTTTTGTTTTAACTGTGGGTTTTGCTCTTTCTTGTGTATTCATGATGATGATCACCATTATTCAGATTCCAGACGAATGAATCCCTTGAGAATTTCTTGCAGGGCTGGTCATGTGGTGGTGAACTCCCACAACTTTTGATTATCTGGAAAATACACTATTTCTCCCTTGTTTCTGAAGGAGAGCCTTGCTGGGTAAACAATTCTTGGCTAGCAGTTTTTTTTCTTTTAGTATTTCGAATATATCATTCCACTTTCTTCTGGCCTATAGGGTTTCAGTTGAGAAGTCTGCTGTTAGTTTGATGTGGATTCCCCTATTAGTGACCTGATGCTTTTTTCTTGCTGCTTGTAGAATTCTCTTTTTGTCTTTGAGCTTTGTGAATTTAACTATAACATGTCGTGAGAGGATCTTTTTGGGTTGAATCTGTTTGGGGACCTTTGAGCTTCCTGGATCTGAAGGTCTGTATCCCAACCTACACCTGGGAAGTTTTCTGTTTCTATTTCCTTGAGTAGGATACCTTTTCCTTTCTCCAGCCCTTCAGGAATACCCACAATTCGGATGTTAGAGTGCTTGAGGTTGTTTGCTATCTCTCTTAGATTTTCCTCATTATTTTTCACTCTCTTTTCCTTTTTTTTGTCTGTCTGAGTTATTTCATAAAGACCATCTTCAAGCTCTGAAACTCTTTCTTCTGCTTGCTCTACCCTGCTCAAGCTCTCAATTGTGTTTTTGTTTCATTGAGTGAGTCTTTTGTTTCTAGAAGTTTTGCTGCACTCTTTTTTATGGTATTAATCTCTGTAGATTTCCTCCTTCATATTCTGGGTGTTTTTTCTTGTTTCATTGTTTCTCTAATTGAGTCTTCCTTTATTTCTTCAAGTTTTCTTAAGATCATTGCTCGAACTTCTTTTTCAGACATTTCAAGGACTCTCTGTTCCAGGGAGTCTGACTTTGAAGCATTACTGTATCCTTTTGGTGGTGTCATTTCTTCTTGATTGTTTGTACTTCTAGTATTTTTTTGCTGATGCTTGGTCATTTGGCAGGGGATTTGCTTCCTCTATTACACTGCGGTTGGCTGTAGAGCGGCCCTGGTTGCTATTGTGGGGTGTGAATTGTCTTTGCTTGACAGTACGTGTGGTGGTGGTTATGTTAAACCACCTTGGTTCCCGTTCAAGACTCTGTGGTTGTAGAATGAGCCCCTAGTGCCATGGAGTTCTGATGGGCCAAACTCAGTGGGTCGGATCCATAGGCTGGTGCTGAGGCAGGGAGAGGAGCTACGTCCAGCCGCGTGGTTCCACTGGCTGGTGCTGCTGCTAGCCACCACTGGTGGGCTCACCTGTGTGGCACCAGTTTGGGGCACCATGGGGCTGGCCATTGCTATTATATAGAGATATATTCATTTTGTGCAAAACGCATCAGGAGTAATAAAATTATTTTTTATTTTTCTTAATCTTCCTTTAGGTTTCGGTTTTGAACAAAAAGTTGGTTAAATTAATCAAATCACCTTCCTCTGCCACCTGCCCAACACTTGGCCACTAAGGCTCGTATAGAATCTGAAACCTAATATTTCGCAAGACTCAGAGTGAGTAGGGGTGCCCCTTCGTCGAACAGGCAGGCTTTTCCAGTGAGATATAGCATGGCTATATCTGACTTCCCTTTCTTTTAATTAGTTTCTTATCATCTGATAACACATTAGGATGAATATTCTTTTATATAAAGTTGTTATGTATTCAATATCATGATCTAGGAGAGATCTTAGTAAACAATTAGACATGCCATCTAATTATCACAGAAGAGAAAGACTACAAATTACATATACTAAAATGAAAAACAATTTTGTAGAGAGTAACTAATTTCTAATTATTTCTTATTTAGTAATTTTATATAGCAAGCAGCCTCACTCCCTGGCCTTGGCACAGCAAGGGAATAGCAGAAAATAACATCTCAAAATTACGAATTTTATGAATGAGATTTTAAAATGATGGAGACGACATTTGGATTCACTTGGCTGTGAAATATTCCAGGTTAAAGCAATTTTGGCCATGCTATTTGGATCCTTCTGGAATATGGGTTGGCTTTTGTTCTACAGGGATAATGTAGGAGGAAATAGGTATAAGATGAATAAAAGCTCAGCTCCGTTCCCACTTACTGCATGAATCTCTCTTTACAATGGAGGTGAGATATATAAGTGTGTTAGGCTTCTCAAATTTCACAAAAGGATGTCAACTGATCCTCTCGCTCAAGTGCCAGTTAAGACACATCATTTCAAATTTAAGTAGCAGGAGAAGTGACCCAAGCCAGGTAATTGTCAAGGATTACAAATCTGAATTCTCTTGTGTTCTCTTCAAATTCTTAGTCAAGAGAAAAATGTTTATAAAGAAGGGCTTGCATGATAGAAAATCTATGAAGTCCTCCAGATAAATGCTTCCCAATATCTATTAACAAAGGTAGTGAAATTAGTGTATATTAAACATAAAAAAGTTGCTGTTTGACAAGTAACACAGTTCTGGCACTGGCCACTGTAGAGTGGATGGTGGCTGCAGACAACCATGTACTCATATTGGTCCTGCCTTTGAAGATGGGATTCTTCTCCACATCCAAAGTTGTGTGGAACCTCTTGCCCCATTATCACCCCATCACAATAATTATACTTTTAGTATCTATTGTCAAATAGAAAATGAGAAGATAAACCTCCATAACTCCAGTATCAAATTTAAATTAAGTGTATTATATAACCACAACAGCATCTACACATATCTGAACATTTTTTATGCATTGATGAGTGAGACAATCATTTGTGGAATAAATTTAAGGGCAATATACCTGAAATCCTTGCAAAAACTTCAAGTTTCCTCAGGGGTTTGTGTGCCCAGGTTAGAAGTCATTCTATGACATTAGTAAGTTATGCAGTGCAATCACTGATGAAAATCAGAAACATCTTTTGGAAGGTGTTGAAGGACTGGTTCATTATGTCACACAATGCTAGGCCCCTTAGTGAAATTTTTGGCTTTATAATGAAAAGCTATTGATTTTCTTTTCAAAAAATAGTTTGATTTTATCTTTGGGAAGGAAAATTATATGATGGACAAGAAATAACATTGACTGTTGACATGTGCCACTTTTCTATGGCAAGCAAGTGGTACTTCATGATATGTATTTTATATCAGCCTCATTCCTAGCTTGATTTTGGTTCCTTTCTATTGTATTCCCTTGCTTCTTCTTTATCACGTACCCTAATGTTATCTTTATTTATTTTACATATCTTTGACAGACGCTGTAAGTCTTTTGGGGATATAACTGGAAATCAATAAACAAAATTAAATGACTGATGTCAATAGGGTGACAAGCTGATATAAGCAAAGGAAAAGATGTATCTATTTATTGGTTTCTCGTATGAGGTCTATGGCCATTTGAATATTGTGTTAGGACTCCTCTGCAAATCCTATGAACTCATGCTTTGCTTACAAGGTTGAAAGGAGGTAAAATTCAGCTGGGAAAATTACTAAAATGAGAGGAAATTTAGGGCTTTAATTTCAGCTTTGTTGTTAACCAGCTGCATTACTTCTGTCAAAGCTTTTGCACATTGGTTTTCTTATTTTAAGTGTTAAGGGTTGATCGGTTCAGAAATAAAAACTCAGTGCCTCCAGGGGCCTGAAGAATTCCATGAGGAAGATAGGCATTAAGTGCTGGGTGTGAGAGAGAGGCAAGGTGGTGCTGTGGGAACGGAGAGCCTCTGCCACCTGAGGCATTCCAACCTTGTAAGTGCTGGGGCCAGCTGAGCACAGTGGGTCAAATTTGCCCATAGGCTATCAGATATTTTTCTTTTTATTTAAAATTTTTTTTAACCCCTGGCCCCAGTGATCCTGAAGGGCCCTGACTGTTCTGACAGTCTATGGTGATAACTCCAATGTTCAGTGCAGTCCACCTCTTTCAGACTAGGCAGGTGTGAAGAATGAAATGATAGCCAGAATGCGAGCTGAAGTGGGGAGATTGCAAGTGGGGAGACAGGAGAAACCTTTAAGAATTCATTGTCAGCCTCTGGCACTAACACCAGGGCATAGCTGCAGATGGTTGGGGAATCACAGCTGCCCTGTCTGAGTTCTGACCTTGGTCTGACCATGAATCTAAGAAGCAGAATCACAAATAGTGACAGGTGGTAATAAATAACTCTCTTTCTCAGCTTCCCTTTCTTTCCTGCCTTAAGCCCATAGGCATTCAGCCTACTTTCTGCTTCCTTTACAGCTTTCTCATTATATTCTACCCATCAGTCAAATGCAGTTCAATTGCCAGTTACTCCTTGAAGCCCAACTCTCTCCTCAGTTGGAATTCTCCACTGTGTTCTATCAGTGTTTTGTTTGAAGTTCATTGAGTGCGGATTGCACTCTACCAGGTGCTAGTATTATTATATACAGGTCTGGTTTCTCCAACTGGAACATGAGCTATTTGAGAGGAAGGACCACATCTTTCCTGTTTTTCTGTCTCCCCCTCAATGCCCAGAACAATGCTTTGCTCAAAGTAGGTGTTAGTAAATTATCAGTAAATAAGGCCTCTGCAGCCAGAAACATGAGCTCAATGCTGACTGCTGGATCAATTAGCTATGCAACTCAGGATGAGTTAAATTATCTACCTCTCTAAGCCACAATATTTATCATTAATTAAGTTTTTTTTCTTTTTTCTTTTTTTGATTTTTCGTTTTTAGCATTATGTGATAAAATCATGCATGGTTCTCAACATAATAATACCTGCTGCCTAGTAAGCACTGAATAAATGTTAAGAACAGTGTTGCTTTGTGTTGCATTATATGTGCACTGTAGCCACGTTCCTTTCTTCACTGTATGAAAAATGAGTTTATGCATGTTAATGCCAAAGAAGGCTTTGGGGATGAATACTTTATGATGGGCCAGAAATGTGTTGACACAGATTGGAAAACAAGGATTCCACATCTTAGGTTTAGAGAGATATGGAGAGATGGCGACTGATGTTAAAAAGCAGCAATTGCAAACTAATTGTAAGGAGAGGGCCTGAGGTAAACAGAATAAATTTAACTAAAAGGAGCAGTTGTACTGGCTGTTCAGAATGACATATTTGTTTTTTGGGGGAGAGAGAGAGAGAGAGAGAGAGAGAGAGTGTGTGTGTGTGTGTGTGTGTGTGTGTGAGGCAGAGATTAAGCAAAAACTGAGAAAAATTCAAAGAGAATCTTCTTGTGAAATCTGTCCCAGAACTAGGGTTTGTGGAGTGGAGAAGGACCAGGCGGTTGCTATGTGTGGATGTGTGAAGGTTGACTCTACTTGGAGGCCTGGGGCTGTGCCTGATTCATATCACACCTGATTTTACCACAAAGGACCAGACATCCTCAATGTTCAACGAGCCGGGACCTTCTATTCTCTGGGAGTGAGAAAGCCCAAAACTGAAAGTCCAACTCATCTGTTAAAACATGCCAGGTGCAAATTGGTGATTGAGCTATGGACTGTAATTTCCCTTTTTCTCTCCAGCCAGAAATTTTTAAATTCCTTATAGTTTTGCAAGTTGTTCTTGATTTTTTAAAAGAGCCTGTGAAAAATAAACTGATGTTGTAATGATGGAAGGATTTGGAAGTGGATGAAGCTTCATGTGAAGCCAAATAATTACGAGATTGCTTGCTGAGCATGAGATTAAACTACCATATTTTACTGATTCTAAAACATAGATATTCTCACACTTTAACATCTTTAAATTTGTAACATAGAGGCTTCCAGTCAAGATGGTGGAATAGACGGTCCTCAGCATCACTGTCTCCCACAAATCAACCAATTTACAATTATAAAAAAGCAACTACAGCCAAGCTAGGGCCGCTAGAGCTCAGCAGAAGAGGAGGAGAGACCTATGGAGTTCATGAAGGTGGGAGAAGCCACGATGAGAGAAAGAAAAAACTGCTTGGATGTTTCAGGCCATGGCTGCTTTAAGGCTGGAGCTACTGAGCGCATGGAGCAGGAGCCAGCAGAAGCCACAGCTGTTCCCTTTGGATGGAGTTGCTTGGAGATGGCAGGGGAGAAGGGGGCCTTGGTGGTCTCCAGGACAGCAAGACCACTAATAGGGTTCCTGTGGACACAAACAGGAGCAAGGAGCCACAATGACTGAAAGGGGCTGCTTGCAAGGGGCTGGTGCATGGCCTGTCCCATGGGAAGTGTTTGGAACATGGGGGGGTGGGTTAGACGGGCCCACCGGGAGAACATTCGGAAACAGCAAGGACAGCCAATCTGCCCCCCAATCAGTGCAGGACCACTCAGAGGAGACTGGTCAGAAATGCAGCATTGCATGGGGTGCAGTTTGGTGAAAAGACTCAGGCCCAGATCAGACTTTCTACAGCTGGAAGTACCTATAAGGTCAACCATTAAACCCTGAGCTGCATAAAAAGGGAAACAGCAGCAAGGCAGTAATTTAGCTCAACCACAGAGCTCAAGTACTGGTCCCCACAGAAAGTTTCCCCATTTTAGAAGTAAGCAAAGGACAAAAGATAAGTTCCAACCCATGCACACCACCAGTGCCTCGGGGACCGCCATGGGCCCCAAGTCATCGAGCCAGAGACTGGAACCCCCACCCACAACTGGGAACACTTCAGACACCTTGGGGCCTGACCGGGATCCTGAGGCATAGAGCTGGGGACTGACACCCCCCCCCCAACCAGGCACACCTCCAGTGCCAAGGAACATGCCAGAAACATTACTTCCATGTGGGTTGCCCACCATAGCCACCGCAGTAACCATGGGTGCCATGAAAGTGGCTAGACACCACAACCACCATGCAGATAGTCTGCCAGCCACTGGAGTGCATTGACACAAAGAGAGTCATCAGCAGAGACCAAAGAAAAGAAGAGGATGTCTCTCCATACAGCCCATTCCAGGGTGACAGAAGAAGCATCTGCTCTGCGATAATATTGGAGGACCTGAACACACCTCTCAGCATTGGACAGATCATCTAGGCACAAATCAATAGAGTAACCATTACTCTTTCAGAATGATAGAAGAAATCTAGTATAATTAGAGGGGGGAGGGGGATGGAAAGGGGGATGGGGAGAGATTGGACAAGGGGCATAAAGAATAAGTACAATTTGTAACAATATATATACTAGTAATATTGATTTGATCAACATATGTCAACATTGAACCCCCAAAATATGTATAATTAATTATGGTTCAATAAAAATAAATAAATAAATAAATTGTAATATATATTAGCCGAGGGCATCTTGCAATAGCTGTTGGCCTGTTGGCAATGGAGACAGAGCTTGTTAAAGTCTGCATATGCATAAAATCAAAAGCACCAGCATCAAAACTTGCAAAGTGGGTCAGCACCTTGGATGAAGATCCTGGAGGCAAATGTGGATCCCTCTTTTAAGAAATATGATCTCGCCATCATTGTGATGGCTCAGGGGATGGAAAAGAAGGTCAATGACTCTCAGGCAAAAAGTGACTAGGAAGAATTAGGATTATACTGTAAAGAAATTTTAGAAATAATTTTTATTTCACTTACATTTTTCAGCTTTTGTGTGTATAACTATATATTTCAAATAGTGAATAGAGAGGCACTGCTTTACATTTTTGAAAACAGCTTTAGTGTTTGGCTTAATTGTAGACAAGTGGATTCTCACATTGGCTTCGGCATTCAAAATATTGTGATATATTGTTCTGGTTAAAGTATATGAAGAAAGTCTGGCCTCATACAGAAAATAGTTGGAAAAGTAAAGGATATTTTAGGTACTCTTTCAAATAATCATGGATATTCTTTTTTAATAATACACCAAATCTCAACAAGTAATTTCTTAAAGGTTAATGCAATGTGGAATTTGGAGTTTTGTCAATGCACTTTTTGTCCAAAATTCATTCGTCTCTCCTGTATGTAGAATGTATTTTTTACATGTGCATGATTCCGTAGCTTCATACTTTGGTCATTTGGAACATATTGCTTTAGTGAATTATGCCAATTTGTCAAATATTAACACATCTGACAATATAAAAAAAAATCACATTTATTAAGATCACTACCAATCTCATCTGAAAAAATTTTAAGTTCCAGAAAGTTGTCAACTTCATTGTAGCAAATACAAGTTTTCAAAAATTCTAAGGTTTGCTTGAAAACTCAAATTTTATCATTGGTATCAAATACTGTCAGTTATTTTCTTCAAAGTGGTAGACTCACTTTTGCTATTTTTTGAGAGGACATCTGCCTAATACCTAGTTCTGAGTAGCCATGGTTTATCTGTTAATCTTTCCAAACGATATTCCATGAGAGAAGCAGGTAGTTCATCTTGCAGCTCAAACAGTCCCATAAGTGCTTTTCTGGGAGGTAACCATTATGCTTTGGTATGCAGTGGAAGTATGCTATGCATGCTCTTATTTTGTTATGTGGAATATTAAAAAGACATGGATTCAGAGGTTGCGATTGAATAAAATTAATACTGTTTTTGCTCCTTTGTCTGGGGTATTCTTAAATGAAACTGGTATTTTTGTTTTTCTTTAAATGGAATTTCTTGGTAAGTGAAGAATACAATGACTACTAGTATAGTTTGGTGCCACCGCCTGCTAAAGTGAGAGCAGCGTTATCCACCTTTGCTTTTGCACCATCACTGCAAATGTTAACATGGTGGGAAGAACAAATAATGTCTTAGCATTATTATAAAAATAATTTTGACCTTGTGTACCTCCTAAGAAAACTCATGGAGGTCTGGAGATCACACTTTGAAAACTGCTGAGGTGGCCCATCCAGGTCATCCTTCAGGGGCAAAAAGCAGTGTGCAGAAAGGTGAGAGTGGATTTTGGAGTGGTAGTAGAAAGGAAGATGTACAAAATAAAGTCTAAACCAGAATTTTACTTTAATACTTTAAAAAAAATTCTATCATAAGAAAGGTAAGTCATAGTATTATTGCAGTTTTTTTTTTAGTGGTAAGTAAAATAATGTGCATCTTTAAATAGGTTATTTGAGTCTTATATTCTATGTTGTGTGCTAAGGAGAGAGAATCAAAAGAATCACATGTTGAAGTGGTCTTGATGCATCTTTTTCCATGATAGGGTGAAATTGCTACTTGGACCAGACAGGTTGGAGTCTTCGGGACAGAGTTCCTGCTCCCTAGGTGGAACACTGTGAATATTTATCTGAGAAAAACTTGGTTTTTTAGGCTTCCATTGCTAATGAGTCTCCCTTCTGATAAACGTATTGTATTTTTTCCTTTTTCCTTTTTTTTAAAACTTATGAATGCACAGATGAGTGGGGGATGAATAAGTATTAATGGCCTACATGCCATTGTGCCTCCTTCAAGGACTTAGCCACCCACTCTCATGGGATGATTTTGTACTTTAATATTGACAGGGCAGTTTTACTCTCATCATCTCCAAGTTCCTTTCACCGTGGGGGAGAAAGGATCATCTCACTGTCACCCCTGTACTCCTTGCCCTATATGCTTATAGACTTAATGAAGAAATAGGACTGTTCTACACACCCCAGTGTCTTCAGACACTCTTCCGCATCTGCCCAGCCAGCTTTTCCACAGTCATGACTCAAGAGGAAAGTTGGTGCTATCTGCAAACTGCAATCACCTGGGTTTATATTTTCAAAGGAAATGGCAACCTAAGAGCTATTTTTCACTTTGAGGGGATTAGAGCTTCAGCTGATATTGGACTCTCTTATTTGTTTCTATAAATTTTTAACAGCCTGAAATGGCATTAAACTCTGTGGAGAGCACAGTATCATCCCACTAATCCTGTTGATCTTACATTGCTTTATAGAGGCAAGAATAGCAATAAATCCTTTTATGTGTAAATCAGGAGAAATGTTAGCCATTTCTCTGCAAGGACATATCTTATTACTAGAGTTGGCTGAAATAATAATAAATAATTCAAGAACTAAATTTGGAATGGGTCTTTTCCCCTTCTCTCTGATAGTCCACTGATCCTCTCCTCCCATTGTCCCTTCCTCAACTAGTTGAATAATAGTACTTTTCTGTCTGTTTTTCACTTTGCTAAACCTCAGTGTCTGGCCATCCTGACATTTTAGGATACATTCCTGCACAGCATTGTGACAGACATTTTTGTAGAAATGTTGAGACTTGATCCTTGGTTTCCAAGAGCTTCCAGTCTAGTGGAAGGCATAGGTCGAGTGTACATGTAAGATAAACTTAAGGCTGGATTTAATAGACTATTGGTTAAGGGCAAGGGCTCAGCAGTTAGTTTGGATTCTATGTTTGTCTGTTGCACGTATACCTGTACATCCCCAGGCAAGTGCCTTGGCCTCTCTGAGCCTTGGGTTCCTCATCTGCAATATAAATCAACTATGTAGGGTTGTGGCGATGATTAAATAAAGCATACAGTATTTAGCACAATGCTATTTATTGCCAAATTAGTATTATAATTTGTGCTCAAAGAGATGTACAAGCACAATAAGCAATCACTAAACTGACCCTTAAACCATTGTTAATGGTTAATTTGCCCCACTGCCAGTAAAATGTATCAGGTTTGTTTTTCTTTGTGTGTACATTAGGATAGGCTGCTTTCAGAAATAAAGCTAACCGAGGGTCCTTGTGCAGTCACCGGCATTATATAAGTGGTAAGGAAATTCCTTTACACACCAAGCCCACTGCCTTCAGCCATTGGCAGTTTTGGCCAGTGTATTACTCTGTTTGTGTTGCTTATAACAGAATACACAGAACTGGGTGATTTATAAAGAAAAACAACATTTATTGCTTACAGTTTCTGAGGCTGGGAAGTCCAAAGTCCATCTGGTGGTGGCAACACTGACCCAGGGGTCTCACATTGCAAGATGGTGAGATCAGAGAGAGCAGAGAGACCCTCCTCTTCTTTTAAAGCCCTCAGAACCACACCCCTGACCACCATTTTTAATCCATTCACTACTGCATGGTCCTACAATCCAATTACCTCTTCAAGGCTCCACCTTTTGATTACCATAATAAGATTTCCCACCCTCTTAACGGTCACAGTGGGGGCTAATACATAATACTTGGGGACACAATTCAAGCATCAATGAGTTTTGGGGGGGACATAACTCAACCCACTACAGCCAGTTTCTGTGCTTTGTGTCTTCGAATTTGCTGTAATATTGGGGTGAGCCTCATCCTCCCCACTCTTGCTGCCCCTACCCAGTCCAACACAGCCACTGATCATTCATTTTGGTTGTGGGGAAAGAAAGAGAATCACAGTCTCCAGAATTTCAGGAGACCAGAGGAGACAAATCTGCCTTAGGACTTTGGCAATCTGGAGTTCCCAATGGAACAGGAGAGAAAAAATGGAGGAAAGAGTAAGGGACCTGGAATCAGAACCTCAAAGTGCCTTCCAGCCTCAGTTCTGATTTACTCAGTTACACTGGACAAATCACTGAAACTTTGGGGGTCTCAGTTTATGCATCTATATAGTAAACGTATTTTGCTAAATAATCTCTAAGATTATTTCACTCACCAGTTCATTTGTCCAACATTTATAAAGAGCCTCCTGTATAGGATGCATCATGTAGAACATGAGACACAGCTACAAACTCATGCGTGCTCACACACATGCACACATACACACATGCACACAGGCACCATAGCTCAGAATGTGATAAGATCTATAAAAAGGGTGAAAAAATGTGAGTGGCTGCAGCTGTTCTGTTGTGGTTCTTCAAGCTACTTCTTGGTTCTAACCATAAGGCCAGATCTGTGATTTGTGTCTTCAAGTTCATTCACATCTCATGGATCACCATCACCTCTCTGGGACTTTCTCGTCTCCTCCGGAAAATGAGGAATATGTGTGTAATAGCTATTTCAAAAGATTTTTTGAGAGGATAGATGGAGAAACGTGGAGGAGATTAAAGGAGAAAATCCACAGAGATAAATAGTTCAGTCGTCACATATCTATTACCTTATTTGTCTCCAAAACTCACTGTGAGTTGGGCAGTGAAGATGTTCTTGTGCCCTTTTAATCTAGAAGAAAATTAAGGCTCATAGAGGATGAATCACTTGCTGGAGGAAAAATCAGGGTCAGAGTGCTCAGTGAAGTACAACAAATGTGATGCACAGAGAATTCTATGTTAATTCCCCAAATTTTAAACTCATCTTTGCCATAGTTTTAACCTTTTTTTTTTTTTAACCAATCAGGCTTTGTCAGAATTAACTAGTCATCAGTATTTTCTTCTCTGAATGTATAACACATATAGTGGAGAAGGTAATGTAAGGTGATACCAGTTTCTTGGTGGATAATCTTCATCTAAGTTGAGGTTTGAGTGTTTAGGATGAGCTCACCCAGAGAATGTTTCTCCAGCCAGTAGGTGGCAGAGTGGGTAAATTTGTCTGAGAATGGAAATGAAATCTGAAAGAAGGGAGCTTGGGTTGAAATTGCCTATTTATTCAACCTACATTTATCATGTACCTACACTGCAAAAAAAAAAAAAAAAAAAAAAAAAAAAAAAAA